>NW_004955405.1:28948472-29017551 GCF_000276665.1 Chinchilla lanigera | reverse complement strand
TTTTGGTTTTTCTCCGGTACCGGGAACCGAACTCACGACCTTGCGCTTGCCAGGCAGGCGCTTTTGCCACTGAGCTAAATCCCCAGCCCTTGAACGTTTTCTTCCTATTCCCAATATTTATCACCCTTTATAGTTCTTCTTTACCCCTTTGTTTTCTCACATCAAAGAAACAATGCAATACTTAAACATCTGTGTCTAATTTATTTCACTTACAAGTATAGTCTCAAGGTGTATCCATTTACCTAAAAATGCCTCGTTTACCCTTTACAGGAAAATAGTGCTCAATTGTATATAAAAACCACAATTTCCTTATTCATTCACTCGTTGATGGGCATCTGGGTTGCTTCCAAGATTTAGCTATTACAAATTGTGCTGCTACAAACATGGAGATGCATATATCACTCTGATATGATGTTTTTCACTCCTTGGGGAAGATACTAAGAAAAGGAATAGCTGGGTCTAATGGAACCTCTACTTCAGTTTTTGGGGAATGTTTATGTAGATTTCCTCATGTGTTATACCAATTTACGCTCCCACCAACAGAAACACTGCATGTAATTTTGCTATTTTCATCTTCCTACATGTCATAAACTCTATTCTATCTTTATCATTTACTACAGACACTTTGTTTCAGCCCCTCCCTTCAGACTACCCTTAAACTTTTTATTGTTTGTTATTTTTCATTAGTATATGTTTGCAAAGCATAATAATTATATTAACCTAAAGAAAGTGGTACCTTTACATATTGCATCTTCATCACTTTTGCTCCCTGGTTCCCCTGCTCTTTTGCTCCCTGGATTCCAGTTTTCCAGTTGACCTTCAGTGCTATTCATCATCTTGCCTGTTCTTGGTGCTGGTGGATTAGATTTGCATACCACCTTTGTTTTTATTGAAATCACTAAAGAAAATATAAGATGGGTATAAGATGGTATAAGATGGTATATACCCATCTTGTATAAGATGGGTCTTGTGGTAGATTTCAAGAGCTGGTGAGTGGTATCCTTGTTTCTAGTATCTTCTCCTTCCCCGTCCTTCCTTCTTCTCTTCCTCTGCCATCTTCTCCCTTACTTTTCCTCCTTCTTCTTCTTCATATCCCTTCCTCCCCTCTACTACTTCCTCCTCCTCCTCCTTCTTCAAAATAAAGCTATCTTTGCCAAGTAGCTATTTGGTTGCACACTGGGTTTATGCATGGATTTCAGCTACTGCTTTTCATCTCCTATCTCACAAATGCTTTATCTAATGTCTTCAAATATTTACTGGAAACGTATCATAACAACATTTCATCATGGGTTACTTAGCAAAGAGTTATCCAAGAAGGGGCTCTGCAGGCTAAATAAAATTTATTTTTAATGGTGAGTATCAGAGCATGGCCATTTTCCACTGGTCATATTAGAGAGCCTGTAATAATTGCAAAACATTCTTTCTATCTATCATTACTCCAGGGAAAAATAGTCCATTATGTATGTGAAAAAAATATAAACACATCTTGTGGAATTACATAAAACATGATTTTAATATTGATTGAGGAAGGCTAAATATTAATAATTAATATTTGTTGAATCTTTATATGTGCAGGAACTTCTTTGGGGGGGTTCATGAGTATCAGTTTATTACCCAGAATACCTTTCTAAAGGAAGTATTTGTGTCATTCATTTGTTTTTCAGATGAGCTACTGAAGCACAGTGAGACTAAGTAACTTGTCTACAGTTAGACAGCCAGCAAGTTGTATGGTTAGTTAAGACTGATGCAGAAGATTCTCCAGTGTACATCTTTGCTGTCCATCTTACATAATAGATAGTCATGCCTTTCTTTGAAGGAAACATCATCTCCTTTAATACAATTCATCAGTTCTCTGTGTGCACTCACTGAATGGGTGGGGAGAATTCTTGAGCTTACACTATAAATGAGAGAAACACAAGTGGGTGGAGAAGCAAAAACAAAACCAAAAATATTCTCATCCATCTTCCTATAATCTAATTTGTTTTTGATGAGCGCAGAAGGAACTGGGGACAGGGAAAGGCCTATGATTATCTTTTTTATTATCGTCATCATCATTATCTTCATGATGGTAGAAAACAATCTATCCCTTTTCCAGTATTTCTCCCTTGGCTTATACATAGGAACTTGGCTTTCTTGACTCTATGGGGAAAACAACAAGGGAGTTCCCTTTACTCCTACACTTCCCACCTTCAGTACTCCCTGTTCAGGGAGCTGTTCATTACATACCTGGGCCCGGTGGGACCCAGTGGAGAGTCCCATGGTACCTGCTCTTCGCTAATGCGAGATCTTATCTATTCTGTTTCTTAATCTTCTTGCCATATGTAAATGAATTCATATCAGTGCTTTTATATTCTGTACTAGGTGTGGAATACGATTTCAAGGTAAGAGGAGCATAGAACTTTTGTCTAGGAATGTAAACAGAAATTCTGGGACTCTTAAATCCAAAATTAAAGGTGGTGTTATGACTCTTTTGACTCTTCTTTCAAAATTTATCAAATAACCTACCATGTGCCTTATACCCACACATTATCATAGGTCCCAGAGCTTTCATAGCAAACAAAAATGTCCTCCCTCCCAAATCCTCAAAAATGGCAGAGACTCTGCCCCCAGAGAGCCCAAACAAACAAACAAACAAACACTGTTGAACATATTGAATGTCTGTAAGATTTAGGAAGAAAAATACAGCAGATGAAGGGGAGTAGAAGAAGGCACGGGGTGAGGTGAAATGGTGGTAGTTCTGAGTGGTCAAAAAAAGCTTCTCTGCTCTGACATTTGAGCAGAGGAGACAGCACATCTTGAGATCTTGTTTGGAGGTTCTAGCCAAGGAGTGCAGTTACTACTATAACTCAATGGAGGAAGAGGTCCTCTTCTGTGGTGGGTGTTTGTGTCAGGGTGGTCCTCCCCTTCAACCCAGCTTGCAGCTCCTGGAGGAACGCACATGGAGTGGTGAAGTAGGAAATGGAAACCTGCCTAGACAGCCAGATCAGCCAGATCAGCCCTGGAGATCAGTGGGGTGACAGATGTTTCAGTAAGATGGCTCTCACAACCACAGAGTGCATCCTGAAGCTACCTAGGGTAAGAGTGTTCTGAGAGCGAGTTCAAAGACCTGGAGGCAGGCTCAAGCACGCCATTACTTGGAAGAGATACAAGGAGGCCAGTATAGCTGAAGCAGAGTGAAAGGGGAGACTATAAGAGATGAGTTGAGAGGGAAAGGAGAAAACAAGCTCAGGTAGAATCATCATGCCAAGGAAAAAGTTGAAATGTATCTATTGAGAGATGGGAAACAAGGATTCTATAGAGCAGCAAGATCTGACTCATGTCTTACCAAGATGAGGCTGAGTTTAGCGCATAATGCAGACAGCCTGGATGAAGCTGTGGACATAGGGAGGGTGGTGAGGAGGTGCCTATGGGAGCTCAGTTGAGAGATACAGTAGTTTAATTTAGTGGGGTAGCAATGGAAGTGGTCAGAATTGATGTATTTTAAACATATCTTAAAGCTCGAGGCAAGAAGAATTTGCTATTGAATTGCGTATGAGATTTGACACTGTGCATGTAGCAATTTTCTTTACTAAGGAGTTCTTTAAAATGTATTTTTATTTCTGAATTTTAAACATAGACATAATTAGAGACACTAGTAGAGTTGATACCCTCTACACAGATGTCATACTTATCAATATTTTAACACATTTGATTTAATCATGTTTTAAAAATAATGTATGTACTAAATTATTGTAAGGCAACCTAGGCAGCATGTGGAGTAACTTGAGAATCAGTACAAGATATCCAAGAGGAACTCATGGATGGTATTACATGATGTCATGAGGGCACAGGTGGGAGAGCAATCTAGAACTTATACTACAGAACAGAAAGGAAAGCTACCTTAGTAGGACTAGTACAGTCAGTATGCGGCAGAAGAGCAGCCAGCTCCTATGTGGGCTGCAGAGAAAATATTACGAGCAGGTGTGATCTAGATTCTGTCAATGCAAAAAGTTGAAGGAAGCATTGAGGATGTCTGCAATTTTGGTGGTAATTTGCCCTAGCAAAGGGTTTCAGGAATTGGAAAGAGGGAAAATGAAGGAAAAACAGAATAAAGTTTTACAGATCTATGGAAGGCTTGACTACGGAAGATGAGGGTTGGCTTGCGATTATTCTGAGGTTTTTAGGGGTAATTGACATAAGAATAATAAAGGCTTCCAGGCAGAAAATGGTGGCATGGTTGTGGGTTTTAAAGTGCAGAGAATTCTGGGTATCAGAGGTCTCCATTTTATACTGGTTGGTGGGTACAGGACGCTTGGAGATGGGTCGTTTTATTCCGGAAATGCATTGCTCTGTTTACTTCTCTTGGGGCATGGGTTGATTACCTCATAATTGGGTTTCTTTCTAGCCCATGCTACTTTCCACGTTTTCTCACTAACACATGTACCACACCTTGAGAATCATTACTCAAGACTACCTCTCTTATGACTACCACAATCATGAATGATATTCAGGAATATCATGAGTTAAAATACCTGTAGCAATTACTTGCTGATACTTGGTATTATGAAAAAAATAATTGGAACATGGTTTCTCAGAAGACACTTGTGTACCTGTGGATACATAAGTGATTGCCTGATAGAGAACAGAAGCAAAACTAATATTTAGTGCAGGAAAGAAGCAGTGAGTTCTGGGGGTGGGAGGAGGACAGTACAAGTGGTTCAGGATGCTGCTATGCAGGAAGCAAAATGTGACCCAAACACTGAAGGAGGTCTGGAACGTGCACAGAAAGGAATGGAGAACTCACACGGGACGAAGGGCTGTACACAGCCACACTGGTGTAAGTGAGTCTGACCGCATCCACTCAGTGAGGCAAGAACCTTTGGAAATTGTCTTTGAGACTCTCCTTCTGTCTCGCCATGACACCTGTCACCAAATCTCATTCGTCACGCTTGTACTGAGTCTCTCAACTCTTCCACTCTCCTCTGTCTCCAGCTTTTTCCCCAGTACGTGCACACTTCACCTTGTTGCCTTTTCTCTGGGAAATTGCAACTGACTTCTCACTGCCTCTGATGTATCCCTATTCTAACTGCTCTCAGACGCTGCCATTGGCACTGTCTTCACCCAACACAAAACCAACGGTACATATTCTTGCTTAGAGCATCAATTATTAAGGAGAGTTCACATTCCTCTGTCCGTTACTCAAGGTCCTTCAACATTTCAACCCCTTTCCGCTCTAATTTGTGGCCTGTGTTCTCTCACTACATGTGAGTCACCATCTATTTTATCCATAATAAACAACTTTGCCCCCTAAATAACACCATCCTATTTTTATTCCTGAGTCTGCATCTTTATTGAAATTACCAGTCACAACCTTCAGGGTCTTTTCCTTCTCTCTGCTTAATTGATCCTTTGAGGCCAAATTCAATGTTACTTCCTTCTGGGAAGCTTTTTCCAAACCCTACCCTTGTCAAAATGAATCACTCTTTAGACATTGCTTTTGCCATGTAGATCATCCTTTGTATCATGACTTATATTCCTTTCCATTTCTCTACTGGACCGTGACCCCCTTGGAAAATAACAGGCCATATTTTGATTATTCCAGGCCTAGAAAATATTCCCGTCAGGACCTAGGAAAGTGAATTCTGCATTTCTACCTGTCTTTACATTATGATTTTATAAAGTCATTTTTTTTTCCTATAAGATACATTGTTTTCTAGACACAAACCTCAATAAATTTCAAACCATCCTTGTTATGACATACAACTTGACATAGTGCTGAAAGTCACTGAATGTGGCTAATTATATGATGAGTTACAAAACTTAGATCATAACATGCCCAAGCAGGTAGTTAGTTTATTGTTTGGGAGATTCATATCCTTGACTTGTGTGGAGACATGAGATAATTTTTTTTTCTTTTTTGCTACACCCATTTTTCAAAAATGTTTTTCTTTATAACTTGAGGGAAATGTGTCATACTTAAGAATAAATTATCTGATTCAGGCAAAAATGCAAGATTAGGCTGGAGATATTTTCAGCATTCAGAAGTAGGACATGTTGAGGTCTTGGGAACTGTACCATTAAACTGGAGTGAAGATAGATTAAATAGACTAAAATATAGTGCTTATGATTGAGTGCATTTCTAGTGTCTGCTTCTATGATGTGTTCAGGCTAGATCCAGATTCTCATTACAGCTTAACTGAAATAATGAACTGAATATTGAATTAAGAATAGGAGGGTAAATCATCACGTTCTTAGTCTTGGTCTGACTCATTCAGCTTCTAGATTTGTCCCCTTGTCATGAAGAGAAAATAATAATTGAATATTGTAGATGTAAGTGAACAATCCAAGTAATTATGAAATTGTTAACTATTTAAATCCTTTGGCTTCTCTCCCTGAATGCTTTTTAAAAACATACTTTGTTGTACCTCATTATGTGATATATAAGGACATATATACATATATATATATAAGTGTCACTTAAATAATTTTTGAATGTACTTCCATGTCTCTCCCCTACCTGACTCTCACACTTTACCAATCAGTTCTCATAGCAGACACAAACAATGTAGAAGACAACTTTTTCCATTGTAGCAACATGTACATATCAGAATATGCATCTTCAGTCATCAGCAGTTGCTTTGAACTAATAAATATTTAAAAGAAAAAGGATATCTGTAGAGATGTTCTACTCGAGTTAGAATCACTTGAGTTTCACAAGAAATGTGAATTTTTGTTTTTCATTAACAGTACCACAGAGTAAGGTAAGTTTTTATCATATCAGTATGAATCATTGAAGTATCTCAAATGGAACCTGGGTATATTTATATGTGAAAAAGGGAATTACATTGTAATCCATGATGAGGCCCTTTATTTATAACATGATACTCTTGATAGTGTTCCTTATCCCAGTTCTCAGAATTTTCTCTTGTTTATGTAAATGCAAGAAAGTTCTTTTGGGTCTGGGGATGACTCAATGACATAGCGCCTGCCTGGCAAGCGTGAGTTCAATTCCCAGTATCTGTCCCCCTTAAAGAAAGTTCTCTTTGTTATTTACTGGAAATTGACTAAAGCATAGGTGAAAACCTTAAAACAAAAATATCAAGAATAAAGAGATTTTTCGGTGAAGGAAAGCTCAATACTTTTGGTTCTTGAAATAATAATTATGTAAATGAACCTAATTTCTACAGATAGAACACTCAGTAAAGTGTGAAGTAGATTGAAAATCTAAGGCAAGACAAATACTGCCTTAAGGGTTGTTTTGTGTAAAAGGGGGATTACTTTTAGGAATCAGATCAAGTGAAGACTAAAGCAACCGGGGGTTTTGTCCTGAGGAAGAGAGGACGAAAGCCACACAGAGGTTTCCAGTATTTAAAGGTTTCCTTAGGGGAGGAGAAACAGCACGCTTTGGGTTACCCAGCTTGGCTTCCGAGCCTGCATTCCTCCATCCACTTCTTCCTGTTAACTTTGGGGAGAGCACAAATGAAGGAGGAACCGGTTGTGGAGGAGGAAGAGGGGTTATCAGGAAGGGTGTGTGAAATCATATCAAGGGTTTTAATGATGGCTTTGCCCTTTATGCAAGTGTTTCTGTTGAATCTTATTACCAGTGATGATGGTAATAATAGTAACCACAGGACAGTAACAGCTTTATTCTTCTAAGCACTTTAGAGCTTTAGGTATTTAAAAATAAATGTACTCTGATAATAAAGCAGCAACCATCTTTAGAATTTTTTATTTAGTCATTAAAACCCATCTCACCTACAAGCACAAATACATTATCATATGAAAAAAGACAGTCTTAAAATACTGATATAACTAGAATGATTCTGCCTTTGAAACAAAGGTGTGATTTCAGGGAATAACTAGGGCTCTATGGAGACAGATATAAACGGAGTCTCACAAATAAGCTGAGATTCTAATAGGCTTCATTATCTTGCTCAACTGAAATTAAAAATCTGAGTTTTTAAACTCTCATATCATTATCCTCTTCCATTTTATCTTGCTCATTAGAGCTGTTTCTCTGCTGTGCCGTCTCCTGAGTCAGGAGGACGCATGGAGCTGAGTATATTCTTCACCCAACAGTGTTTGAGAGGATGCAAGAAGCACCAAGGCAATATGTCTAGTTTGAAATGAACCAAAATATTCCACGATGACAAAATCTAAGGTGAAATAAAATATTCAACAATTACAATGATAATAGACTTATTCACAACACTCATCATATGGATGTTTGTTGTAAATAAATGTAGGAAATCATTTAAGGAAAGGTCAAATTACTGTCAATTTGTTTCTCCAAAGTGTTACATAGGAATGTTGTTCATTAATATTTGGGAATTTGTATAGCTTATATACATATTTTTAATATATAAACAAATTTCTCAGTAAAATTCTGTCTGTGTTTTAGAGAGACATAAGGGGATTTACGAGGCAGAGTTGGAAAGCTACACTCTCAAAGAAATACAGGGCAGACCCTCAAAAGAGAGAAAGGTGCATTACAGTCTGTAGCTGGGACTATTCATGCTATTGGTGGTGGTAGACATCTGGAATTTTGGATTCTGTAGGAAGTCTTGGCTTGGTTTTCAGGAGAAAACTGATGGCCCACCTTCAAGTGGGAAGACAACGGCTCATTTTGCAGATGAGTCCTGTCCACATTTTCAAATACACTATTGCTAGAGAATTACTTGTACTGCCATAGGTACTAAAATTCATTTGCATTTGATCTACTTCTATCTCCATTCTGCACGGAAGCAGCGAATCTTTTTTTCTCCTTCCTTTCTCCCTTTTTTCAATTAAAAATTTATTAAATTTTTTTTTTTTTTTTTTTTTTTTTTTTTTTTTTACTGAGAATCAAGGTCAGGACCTTGTGCTTGCCAGGCAGGTGCTTGTGCCACTGAGCTATATTCCTGGCCCCGCTGTTTGTTTTACAAAGCTCTGGATACAGATGTTTTGATGTATTGGTCTACAGAGTAGTTTGATGCATGGATACTCTGAGGCAACATCTGTTTGTTGCATGGTTCAGGGAATGTGCTGGAAAACAGGACCTGGTCAAGGAAACTACCTGTTACAAGGATGGTTAAGTTGTGTGCACAGGTGCACACATCTGCAGAATTTAAAAAGACATAAGGAAAATGCTGTATGCATTAGTTAAATTAGTACTTATTTCTGTAGGGGTAATCACAACTAGTTTCATGAAGGTTATATTTGAGCTCAGTCTTGAAATAAGAGTAATATGATGAAAAAGAGTAGTAAGAGAAAATTTTAGGTAAAAATATAGGTAGATTAATAAAACTCCATAGCTTTAGTTTTCATCTTTAACTGTTTGATCCACCACAAATAAATTTTTGCATGTGATGTAAGGTAAAGAGTATATTTATTTTATTTTTTTCATGTACTTGGCTAGTTATTGTAGAACAATTTGTGTAATAGACTTTCCTTTACCTGTTGAATTGTCTTGGTTCCTTCATCAAAAATCGGTTGATTTTGTATGTTGGAGTCTAGGTCTGTGCTCTTTCTATTCTATTGATCTATTGGTCTGCTCTTATACAAGTATCACTTCACTATCTTTTTCAGTGTTGTTTAATGGTGATTCTTGAAATTACATATATTTTGTCTTCCAATTTCTTAAAATTTTAAGATTACTTTTGGCTATTCTAAACCTTTTGTATTTTCATATATCTTTTAAAAATCAGTCTGTCAATTTCTATAAGAAAGCACTGGGCATTTTACATTTTTGAATAGTCAGATATTTCGTAGACTGCATAAAGTACTAACATTAAACTAAAAAGTATGACAAATTATATTTTATTCAAATTGGAACACTTTGTTCATCATAAGAAACATTACAAATGAAAAGGTCTAATGGTCGATACATTGTGTCAACTTGAGAAGTTTAGAAGTTTAACTCAGCAGGGGGCCAAATTCCTTACTTTGTAATCATCCTGAGCTTGAGAAAGAGGAGGACTGGGAGATGGTGTGGGATAATATCCCGCATACAATACAAGGGAGGAAAAGAGGCTTGCTTTCCCTCTTTTTGCTCTTGTTGCTTTGGCTGTTTTGCGCTGCTTTGAAATGTTGCCGCTGTCCCATGCCACCCTGCCTTGGAGCCAGCTGATTATGGACTGAAACCTCCACAAATTGTGGGCTAAATAAACCTCTCCTTCCTTAATTTTGAGTATTAGGTATTTTGTCTCAGCAGCAAGATAAAAGTAATCAAAGTAAGATGCAGACTGAGAGAAAATATTTTATATATACATATATATATATGTATATCTGTGTATATCTATATACCTATCATTTGACAGATTTGTATTCAGAGTACAATGTATAAAGCATCACCACAAATCCAAAATAAAACATAAACCCAACCCAACAAAATAGGGTAAAAAACTGCTAGGGTCATTTTACAAAATAAGATACATAAATGGACAGTGTGACATATGGTTAACAATATCAGTCAACTGGAAAATAAACATTAATGAGTTAACATAGTGAGTTATTACTTTACACCAACTAGGGTAGCAAACATTAAAAAGACTTACTATAGGAAATATTAGTATGGATGTGGAGCAGCTGGAATGTCCATGTGGTAGGAGTGAAGAATGACAAAGCCATTTTGAGAAACTACAACAATTTCTTGTAAAGTTAAATGTAACACACTACAGGACCTGCAAAATTTACACCTCCACATTTACTAAAAAAGATGGAAATATGTGTCTACAAGATTTGTACATGAATATCCACGGCAAATTACCATTATCATCCATAATACCCTAGACCTGGAAATACTGCAAATGTGTCTAAACAGGAGACTGAATAAGCAGTGTAGTATATTCAGATAATGAGGTACTTCTCTACAATACAGAGGAACAAGCCATTGATTCATGGAAAGCACAGATTAATTTCACTATCTTTACATTTAGCTAAAGAAGCAAGACTAAAAGGCTACTCTGTGTATGATTCTGATTGCACAGAATTCAAGCAAAGGCAAAGCTCATCACTGTTGATAGAAATCAGAACACAGTTTGCCTGTGGCTGGGGATGGGGTTGATTTGAAGGCAACACAGACGATGCTTTCTTATCTAGATTTTGGTGTGGGTTTCCGGAGTGTACACATTGGCAAAACTCTCTGCACTGTACATTTAAACTGTCTTCATGTGAATGAATATAACTTATGCCATAAATTTAAAAGGATTTGTTCAATAAAGTAATAAGGTTAAAAATGAGGAGGAAATCAAATATGAAAGTACATCCATGGAGTGTTGGATGGAAATTGGAAAAAGTGAGAGCTATTGTTGCAGCCTGTTAGCTAAAGCGTTAGATTGTTCTTCATTTGTAAATGTGCTATGAAAGATGTTTTTAAGCAAGGAAGATACTCAGGAACATGGTAGATTTATACACATGACATAAACACTTGGGGAGATTAAGAATGGATGCAACAACAAAAAGGGAAAGATGGTAATGATTCAGAGTATTTCCCACGAAGGAACAATCTACATGATTTAGTGATAAGATTAGCACAGGGAAGGAGATTGAGGAGTAAAAGCTTTAGGACCCAACACAATACTCTGGCACCCGGTAGTTGCTCTATAAATATTTGTTTCAATAAAATATCAAAAGTAATAGTCTGAGAAATTCAGAAAAGTTTAGTGATATTTTTGTTTTTTTGTTTTGTTTTGTATTGAGACAGGGTCTCATTTGTAGTGCAGGCTGGCTTTGAACTCACTATGTAGCCTGGGCTGCCCTCAAACTTGTGATCCTCCTGCCTCAGCCTCCCAAGTGCTGGGATTACAGGCATGCACCACCACTCCCAGCTAGTACTAATTGATAGAAATAGCAAATAAGGAGAAGGAATCAGCTGGGGAAGTGAATGACTGAGGTTTTATTTTAGACAAGTCTAATGAAGACGTCCATTGCACATAGAGAAGGAAATATAGAATTAGCAGTTAAAGCCCACTGGTTTCCTGTCTATCCATGGTAGGACAGAGACTAGAACAACTAATGCACAGAAAGCAATTGAACTGCGGGACACTTTGAAAGAAGAGAAGATGGGCTGGGGATTTAGCTCAGCGGCACAAGCGCCTGCCTGTCAAGCGCGAAGTTCTGAGTTTGATTCCCGGCACCTGAAAAAAAAAAAAAAAAAAAAAAAAAAAAGAAAGAAGAGAAGAGATCTGAGAACAGATGTTTGGAAGAGGGAAAACAGGGTGAGAGGAAATGGAAACGACGAAGAGGACTTCGTAGGAACTGTTAGGCAGGTAAAAGGGGAGCTAGAAACGTAGGGTCAAGAAAGTGAAAGGGCACAAAGGGCTTCCAAAAGGTCTGCTTCCAACTCCCACAAAACATCAAGAAAAGACAAGCGGAAAGAACAGACAGGAAATACGAGCAACACAGAAGACCGACAAGTAAATACGCAAGTGCCTGCTTCACAATTGACTTAAAAATCCAGTGTGACACCAGTTTCCTCCCTGGTGTAAGCAAAGCTTTAGGAAAAATATTTATCACGGAGTAAACAGCTCCTCTTCCGGTGTACCATGGCTCCACTGGACAGCTCCAGAGGATGATAAGGGACTGTGCCTTTCAGAAAGCTACAAAAGAGGAATTGGAATCTTTTTACCATAAGTCCCTAATAAATATTTGAGGAGATAAATATATTCAAACGTATTTAGATATTATACAATAGAGGCGTGTGTCAAAACATCACATGGTACCCCAGAAAATGTACAATTTTCAGGTTTTTGTGTATCGCTTAAAAATAAATTTTCAAAATTAAGAAAAAGGAAAATACGTACTGTTGGGTCAGGGGGTGGAGCCCTTGGCAGTACCGGATTTTTCCTCAGGGTGGACTCGCAGGTTTTGTTTATTGCAGCGAGGGGTCACAGGTTGCATGGTTCCCCCTGATGTAGAAGCTATTCTCCACCCCTTGACTTTTCCGCCCCTTCCACGCATTCTCTTCCATCCACCCGCCAGGTAGACGCTCCTCTTCAGAATATTTTATCTCCACCCATTTCTTCGCATTCCAGTGTCCACCCCGTGGTCCACGTTATCAGCAACAGCTTTCGTCCTGGCAACTATTCTTGCTTCTTAAGGCAGATTCCTGCAATCTGTCCATCTTTCACACCACACCCGGCAGGTAATCTTTTATTAATGTAAATCATATGTCGTTTTTTCCCCCTGAAAACGACATACCTTTTAATTGAGTTTAGAAGACAATTCAGACTTGAAGGTTTTCATTGTCTGAATTCACTGTGTGAGCTGACTCCTGCCTCCCTTCCAGCGCTTGCACTTCTCTACTGCTGACTGCCCAGCTGCTCCTAACTTCAAAGCTAGTACTCTGAACTGCCATTTCAAGATGTAGGAAGCTGTGGTGTCCACCCTTTTGCTACTTTCTGGCCGTCTTCCTCCGCCTTAGTTCATGGCAAACTGATCAGCTGTTGCCAGATAAATTGAAGAATCCTTTATGTTCCAAAGGTTTTGAATACTTTGGTCAATGCCCTGGTATTTGTGCAGATAAAGTCTAGCCCTTACTTGAGTGATTTCCTCACTCACATTTTAAAGTTTAGAACAAGCCCTAATTCTAGGTCTCTGTCTGTGTTCATGGAACACCTCAAGCTAAATTTATATTTTCATGACTTTGCTTCCTTTTCTGGACTCTGTCTCATCTCCAGATTGTTAGTGGTTTTTGCTGTTCTCCTTTGAGTAGCCACATGATTATGGGAACCTACAAATGGGGAGAAGAACTAGTTATTAAGATGGGGCATGTAGAGTTCGGAACAACTTATTAGCTGCTGGGTGCGGCTCACACAGACCTGGCAAGCTGCGACTCACAGTTATTCTGCTTGTATTTCCCCCAGGGAAGAGGCTTAGCTAGCAGTTCTTCCCTGAGCCGGGGATTTAGTGCCAGGTGCTTTCCTTGTAAAACAGCTGACCAGTTTCACTCGGTGCAATCAGAGCCTTGGGTTGCCTCCCATGAGGAAAAGCTGGTGACCCATTTCAGTTAGTACTGCAGGGAACTTTCCCTGTGACCCCAGATGGCTAGGAAGCAAAGGAAGTGCTAGTGTACCAATTAATTGAGCTTGGAGACATTTTTGGTACACATAAAGCTTACCATTGTAACTATTTTAAATTGCACAAGTCAGTGATATTAAGCTCATTCAAACATTATTTATTTCCAGAACTGTTTCATTATCCCAAAAGGAAATCCTGTACTCATTACAAGCAATCTTGCTAGTTCATCTTAGCCCCTTGAAAATACAAATCTGTTTTCTGTCTTTACAGATTTTTCCTATTAGGGATATTCTATTTTATTTATTTTTGGTTTTTTAGAGACAGCTGGCTTTGAACTCACTAGGTAACCCAGGCTGGCCTTGAACTCACAGTGATCCTCCTGCCTCAGCCTCTTTAGTATTGGGATTACATTCACGCACCCAGCTTATTATGGATATCTTAAATAAATGAAACCATACACCATGATAAGTATAATCATTATATATGTACATGAGTACTCATAAAAACAAAAGTTGAAAAGTAAAATTGTGCAATGTGTGGCCTTCACTCACTGCACGAATGTTCTCAGTCTTCCTTTGTGTCGTGGCACGTTCCAGAGTCATTCCTTTTCATAGTTGAATAGCGTTCCATTGATGGATATGCTACATCTCATGTGTCCATTCATCTACTGAGCTTGGGCTGTTTCCACCTTTAGACTAGTGTGAACGGTGCCGCTATGAATATCTGTGTACAAGTTTTTGTCTGAACATCTGTTTTTAATTATTTTTGGTGTGTGCCTATGAGTAGAGTTGCTGAGTTGCATAGTAATGCTATGTTTAACTTTACAGAGGAACCACTGAACTCCTTTTTCCATAGTGACTGAGCAGTTTTACAGGGCTGCTAGTCATGAGTAGGGTGAGTGATGGAGGATATCAAGCTTGTTTTATAAAGGTGTCTATACTTGGAAGTGAATTTTTAAATGAGATTTGGATGGTAATAAAAGAAAGTAATTCATGCCTTAAAGATGAGGTGAATGTATCTTTTCTTCACTGACTGAATCTTTTCTCTCGTTTCTCCTCTTTTTTCTCTTTTCTCTTGTCTTTCCCCTCCCCCCTTGTAGACTTTGATAGCTAATTACGAGCTTGATCCTGAAAGTTCTAGAGCCCCACGTCACGGTACCCACAGGTACGATTACCTGTGTGGTGTTTTAAACTCTCACAGAGTTACAGCTCAGCTGTTCAGAAATGAAACTTTACCTTTCTACCCCTGAGCCCTATGTAGCTCTGATACCAGCATTTCTGCTCATGCTGAAAATCTCTTCAACTTGCCACTGAAAGGCACAATGGCCTTTGCTGCCTTAAATATCCACAGGGAAATAAAACTTGTTAATTTTACTCTTGAGTTGAAAGTAATTAATTTGAAAATCAGGTCACGTACGAGGGCTGTTCTTTCAGGCCCAGCACTCCACTGCCCCCCTCCATCCTGGCACACAGCCGGCATCAGGACACTGGGGGAGCTGTGGTTGGTCCACAGGACTCTCAGATCCCCACTACTCACTGATCTCTAAGTGTGAACTTGGTCCTTGCTACATGTGCATGAACTGCACTAGCTAGGCCTTTAGGAGGGTATCAGAATTTGGTATTGAGATCCACAGTCCTGCGAATGCCTTATAGAAACAAGGTGTGAGTCCTCTGAACTCTGCTTTTTTTTTCTAGATCTTTGGCGAGCAATTCCCTCGACACTGAGACCACTCAACATTTGTATCACTCTCCCTGGCGGCAGCCTGTAGGTAATCCGTTACAGTTTTAGTAGATCTCCTAGCATTTTCCCAGCCACCTATCTACTTAGCCACAAACTGAATTCATTGGTCTGATGCAGTGTTTTTAGATCTTTAACACAATAATGGTGCTGTTTAGACAGGTCAAATTACACCTAGAATATGTATGGGCAAGTTAAAATGAATCATTGGTACTTCCCAGGATAGAGTAGGTTCAAAGGAGTGAATTTATACTAATATTCCTTGTTTAATGATCTACCTATTTAATGACTGTTTGGACTTATGATCCACTGCTTAGACTTATGACAGAGGAACGTGAGTGGCAGTGCAGCCTTATGGTGGCTCCTTCTGCAGTGCAGTACTGTAAATTTGTTGGTTGTACTGTGTAGTATAATACTGTAATTTTATGTTCTGTTAGATATTTTCAGCACTGAAGATAAGAGTTATGCAAATAAAAGGAAAGTCATCATGTTGGAGTTTCCCTTGATGACATTTTTGATCTGCATATTATACTGCATACAATTCCCTACTTAGTGATCACTGCAGTCAACAACCTAGTAGTAGGATCTTGAGTTGGTTGTTGAATGAGGAATGTCCAGCTATTAAGTGGCTTGCTGGTTTCCTTGAGGAATGTGTATAAAGGAATGAGTGTCAATGAATGTCACGGGCAGATTGAACATTTCCAGCAGCCTTGGTGAACAAATACGCATGGCTGGGTCAGTGCAGAGCTTCTCTCTTTGCTTCCTTGGTTCTATCTCTACAAACCATTGGGCTTGCTCTTGGTTAGCTAGTGACAGAAGCTGACTGATATCAGCTAGCAAACTCATTCTTTGTCTTCCATGGCCTAGTACCTCTTTTCTGGAGAAAGTTCTATAGCGGGGTGACATGAAATATAAATGCAAAGGTCTCTCTTCATGCCGAAAGTTCTGTCATGCTTCAGTATCAGATCTTCCAGTCCCTAATCATCATATTTATCCTTCTAAGATTCCAACTAACCAGAAAAGAAATTTGTTGTGTCTGTGCATTCCTTACATTAAGACATGTCTTTTTATATGTAAAGAGAATCAGGTAGGTATATTGCCCGGAAATTGGTCCACTGAGAGAATTTCATCTCATGAACCTCATCTTCAAGACTATCACTGAAAGAGGATGCAATGTGGCTAAAATCCATTTTTGGCCTATTTTACATACTGAGCCACATTCAAAGTCATGAGGTAGCCCACCCACAAACCAAGCTTGATTCTCTTCGTCTTCCACCAACTTGCAATCAAGAGAATCATTTAAAGAATCATAGTGGAAAACATGAGTCTATCTCCTTACGCCTTCCATTTTCAGCGCTGGCCCTCCCTGGACTTTGAACTCAGACATTTTACTTCAAGTTTATGATGAGTTATTTCTGGTCCTGCCAAATTTGATGTGGTTGGCCAAAGCTAGCTACTGTTGAGAATTTTTAGGCTCATGGTCACTTTGTACTTCACAGTTAGGCTCTTAATACTTACTAGGGCTAAGTAGCATTCTTAAGCCATTTTTGGAAAAAAATGTATAATTTTCTACCATTCAAGGCATGGCCTTGTTTTAGAAGCATAAAACTGAATATTCCCTTGGGCTTGTCCACCATCTCCTTACCCCTGATATATCTCGTAACTTAAGTTCTAGTTCTGCTAAGGCAAGTGGCCCAAATGAAAAGATCATCTACAGCATAGGTGATGCATACCTTCTGCTAGGAAAGCCTTCTCTTGCCCTGGTCCCCACTGAAAGCATGCAGCGTTTCATGTTGTCAGGTTTGGAGCTCAGAAAAGCGTCCAGATACAGGCAGCCTCTACAAATGGGGCAAGGATCTGTTTGAAGTGGTTCTCTTCAGTTGAGACCAGTTTCTAGATTAGTAGGAAGCCCAGGGCTGTCAATTGGTAGCAGTCTTAGCATCTGAGGATTAAATCCCTTCAGCCCCTTAAGTGGTTACTAGCAGCACATAACAGAGTCCTCTAACGCCTCAAAACAATAGCAGTTAGATGGACAAATGACACATCAATAGCAATGACAGAAGCAAGAGGTAATGGAATATTACCAGACATGGGCTGGAAAAATAACTGTAAAACCACTTGCTGTAATTTGGATGTTGAATGTCCCTCCAAAGTTACAGGATTGGTTTTCAAGGTAATGCTGTTGAGAAGTCGTATAGCCTTCAGGATGTGGGGTCTGGAGGGAGTGTCTTTCTGTCACTGGGGGATGCCCTCAAAGGTGATTGTGGTAACCAGGCACCTTGTTCTTTTTTCACTTCCTGGCCATGAAATAAGCAGCTTGCTATGCTATATACTCCCTGTCCTTGCCGTCTACACCCCTACCAGAAGGCCTAAAAGCAATAGATTCATCCAATCACGGACTGAACCTTCTAAAACCATGAATCAAAATAAACCTTTTCTATGTATAAGTTATCTCAGGTATTTTGTTATAAGGGTGGAAGGCTGACTAACAGTATTACTCGGTATTCATCTAGTATACTTAACGAATCAGTGCAAAATAAAATCATTTTTAGGTAAAAGAAGAAAGGAAAAAAGAGAGGGCCTTTTCTCTAGCAAAGCAATTATTTCTCAAGCAAAGCAATTATTTCTCAATGACACAGTTCAGGAAGAAGGAAAATAAAAGCCTGAAAAGAGAAATGAAGAACAAAGATTATGACTAACATGTATGTGAATTCAAGTGAACATTGACAATAGCAAATAGCAGTAATAATGTATTGCAGGCTTTATTTAAACATCCTCTGAAAATATTGCTAATATCTCCAGGCACTTGGGTGGCTGACATAGAATTGTGAGTTTGAGGCAAGCTTGAACTACGTTGAGAGACTCTCAAACAATTAAATAAAAAAACAAAAAACAGAAAGGTAGAGCACAGTGGTAGAGCACTTCCTTTGCATGAGCAAGGCCCTGGCTTCGATCCCCAAACACACACACACACACACACACACACACACACACACACACACACAGTTAGTATCTCTACTTAAGCATAGAATTCAATTCTGCTATAGAAGTCAAAGAGTAATGTGAGCATAAATTTGTGCAGAGACATTGCTGCAGACTTACATCGTGTCCTCTCTTAAAATGAAACAAAATAAAACAAAAAACTAACAATACATAAACACACACTCCTAAGCCCTATGAAAGTAAACAGTTTGGAATGTGGACCACTGCATAAAGTTTCACATTCCTGGAGTGATTTTTTGGTAATTATTTAATAACAGATGGTAAAAATTAAATAGACAAGAGCCAATGGTTAAATTGCAATTTTTTCTTGCCCCCTCCCCTTTAAGAGAGAATTCTCCACTACTCCTCTGGTACAGATTGATTGAAAACCATTTGGAAATTACCCCATCTGTCAGTGGAATACAAACACCTCTGGAGTGAAACCAAGCAGCTGCTTAACCGCTTAGAGTTTCAGGGGACAAAGAAGTCCTCTTCCAAGCACAGGCTCTGTTTACACTATGCCAAAAACAACGACCCATTCAGGGAAAAATCCAGGGCTTCCAGGTTGTGTAAACACAACCATTATTTATAAGGAGCTTTATAAGAAGTCTAAAAATGAACCACTTCTCAGCTGAGGAGTCACTGAACACAGAGGGGTGTGTGTGTGTGTGTGTGTGTGTTGCTTGCATTCATGGGTCATACTTCAAAATAACAATCAGTCCAGTTTCCCTTATTTTGTAAAGTCAACTACCAAACTTGAAATAAGTACAAGTCTTACAAATCTTGGCATAATTTATCATTGTAAACAGCCTATGTACACCATATAGAGATTAGCAAATATTTTCCATATACACAAAGGCATCCATTTGTCATTTTTCTTAGGTATTTCTTCATGGAGGGCCAGTGAGTAGCATGAAGATTCTGGGTCCTGTGCAGGTTTGCATACCAGTTTCATCTTTGGCTGCCTGTGTGGCATTGGATGAACTCTCATCTTGAGCCTCAGTTTCCCCATTTGTCAAATGGCAAAAATATTATTGCTACATGGAAAGGGAGTGAAGATTAAAATAACTAAATGTGAAAATCACTTCATGCAATGTTGTCATTCGTCACTCCGTACACATTAACTATAATTTTTAAATCATGGAGTATTTGTTGGGTTTAATATTGATGAAGCTTCATTAGTTAATATTCAGCTCCTGCAGCTCTTAGGAATGAATGACGGTCCACATAGATTTTCTACAAATGCAAACTGCTGCCAGTTACTAAGCCTCATTCAAATAACAGCTAATTAAATAGTGAATTATTTTAATTGCTCATGACTATATCTTATAGCTAATGCATAGTTACAAGCACCCCAGGAGGGCTTGCTGTTTCAAACCAGCCACTTCTTAGTTAGGCTTCTGGCAGGAAATAGTGACAGTTCAAACCGGGTGATGGAAGAGAGTTTAATAAAGACTATTTACAAAGTTGTGGGCAGGGTTTTAGGAGGAAGAAGTGAAAATGAAACCCCCATGGAGTTAGGAAATATGGGGGAGCAGATACCAACTCACAGGCTGATGATCAGGAAGAGCCTGGCTTCAGGGGCAGGAGGGGATCACTTTGCAGGCAGGACCTGCTGACAGGAGCTGGGCCTCCTGCTAACAGGAGCTGGGGACACAGCTAATGCTGCCACCTGGCCAGGAAAGAGCTGATGGATAAACACCTTAAATTCATTTCTTCCTGCCCTCTCAATCATCTTCTGGAGCTTCTGGTTGACTTGACTCTACACCAATGCCAAGGCCAAGGGAGCCTGGTGGTGGAGTCCGTGCAGTCCAGTCTTCTAGAGCACTGGAGAGTGAAGAATGGGCTTGGAGAAGCAAACAGAAACCAAATATCTCCATGGCTACTGTAGTTTTCCCATAGCTGATTTTGGACTCTTCAAATCTACCGTAAATATGTTGATATCCCAGAGCACCTCTGCTGGACTGGATAGTGCAGAACACTGGTGTTTCAGGAGGAAAATCCTGGCTTGACTGAAGGTCATGTCCATGTGGACACAGGTTAGACTTTCACTGGGTAAAAATCCAGTGAATTAGGGTTAGCGACCCTCAACCCGTGAAGTCCCCATATTAGGACATCAACCTCATCCTAATTTAAGACATCTCAACTAGGTGGGGAGAGTCAGAACTTAAGCCAGTTATAAGGAGTTCTGTAAACATTATGATTTTACAATTTGGGGTCAGAGAGTTTGCTTGATTAGTGGAATGGGATTGATGGCAGGTGAGATTTTGTTTGTTTATTTTTTGTCTTTTAGCCTCAGTAGAGCCTTGAGGTATCTGTAGTCCTGGCCAATTGCCTGAGTGCAACCTGTTGAGAGAGCCTGAGCCCCTCCAAGATGCTGCCGGCTGGCTGACCCACAGAAAAGATACGCGATCATTGCACGGGATAACTGCTTGCTGGTATGCAGCAATTGGCAACTCCTACAGTGACATTCAACACATGTTTTTCAAAGGCCAAAGTCATTCACTAGAAACTGACTAAATAATTTTCTTCAACAGTGAGCATGAAACTCTGAAAGAATGAAGCTGAATCATCTGGGAGAAAGGGTTTTGGCCGCAATGGACAAAAGAGAGCAAGGCGTGACTGACTACTTATTCAAGAAAAGCAGAGCTGCTGATAGAGATGAAGAAATAGTCATTTGCTGAGTGTTTGCCCAATATATCATTCTTTACAAGGATTCTGTTGTTCTGTGTCATGTACTTGGTGTTTTTCAGGTACTGGGGAATAAATCCTGGGCCTCTACACTGAACTACATCCCTAGCCCTTTTTTTTGTTAGTCTTTGTTTTTTGGGACAGGGTTCACTAAGTTGTCTGGGACAAATGTACACTTCTTCTGTCCCAGCCTCCCAGGGTGCTGGGATTATACATATATCCCATCACACCTGGTTTATGTTATCTTTGTGTCCTAAAGAAACTTATAATGAGAATCAGAAAAACTCATTCTCACACAGATAACAGAAGAGAAAGCTGTGCTTAGAACCGAAACCGGTGTCATGCCAAAGTTCGCTTTCTTTCTTTGTCCGTGTGTGCTAAATAAAAGGAACACTGGACAAAGGAGGTCATGTTGCAAGATAGAGTCCAATAACAAAACCAGCAGGGGAAATTCTCTAGCTCTTTATGGAAAATAAGAAGTGGCCTGTAGTGAAAACAAAACAAACAAAACAAACCTAGAAAAAACACGGCTGATTAGAGGAGGGAAACAGGACTGGCCTTGGTAGGGTAAGGAAGATGTTTTGGGTGATAGTAGAGGTTAGCGGGAAAAAAAACCCTTCTGTGGTCTTCTCTTCAAAGCCAGGTGAAACTGTGTGGCACATGTGTCATTCTCCTCTTCTGCAGGTTGATTCTCCTCACCAGGAGAAGCCTGGCACCCGTGGTAATAGGGAAACAGGAGCACAAGAGAGACAACAGGGCCTGCCTCACTGCATATGCAGAAAAGAACAGGTCTTCGCAAGTCCTCTAGTAGGAAAGTAAAAGAAGGTCAGGGAGAATTTTGCCAGAATGTGCCGCTTGGTGCCATAACATTCTACTTCTGAGTGTTTGGTGATATTGCCCACTTGAAAGGAAAGCCTCACTGCTGCGTGTGGTGGTGTACACGTGTAAATCCCATGCTTGGGAGGCAGAGGCAGGAAGATCACTGGAGTTTGAGGCCAGCCTGGGCTCTATAAGAGAGTTTAAGGCCAGCCTGTACTACATAGTGAGATCCTGTCTCAAAAAAAAAAAAAAAAAAAAAAATCTTAGCACTCAGGAGCTTCAGGCAGGAAGATCATGAGTTCCAGGCCAACCTCTGTTACATAGCCAGATCCAGGCCAGCCTGGATTATATAATGAAACCCCTGTCTCCAAAAACCAAAATAGGAGCAAGACAAAACAAGTCACACTAAGGTAGATTCATATGAAGATATAGTCTTCTTATTTTATTAGAATTGGTGAAAGATGTAAGATTTGAGGACCTTATGTTTTGGGAAAGCACCTTAAGTACAGGACTTCCTGCATATGTAGTTAATATTTCCAGAGACATCATACACAGCTATAGCAAGACAAGTCATCCTGTGGCATGCAATCAGTGATCTTGCTTAGCTTGCTGTTTGGTTTTGGCAATACTATCTTAGCCTGGTTTCCCACCAGAACACAACCTGAGACATACATTTTATGGCAGTAGCTTGTTGGGGAATATGATTGCAGGGGTCATGAATGGGAGATCAGAAAGATGAACTAGAGGAGGGATTGTTAAGATAAGATGCTCTATCCAGCCAGTCATAGGTGTGGGGCAAGGGGGTGATGGCTGGTGCATGATGAGGGACCATATAAAATTTTCAGTATGTGAGGAGGTAGCACATGCATTCTTTCACTGTATGCAGCCCTGCATCAACCAAAGCTGTTCCGTAGAATGCCGATTTATGTACTCATTGATACCAGCCCAGCTTGTGTGTGCATCCGATGTCAGGGGCTAGAGAAGTCCAACGCCAGGGAGCAAGGGAGCTGGGTACAGCCGAGGCAGGGTGCAAACAGGTTTTAGCTTCCCTAAGTTGACTGTAACCACCATAGATGGAATAAAAGATTTGAGGTGACGCTCAGGAAGTGCTTGATGCAAAGATCATTTGAAAAATTTGCTGACTTACAGATGAAATTTTTGAAAACTGAAGTAATATATAGGCTCTAATTCAAGAAAACAACACCCTGCCTGGTGTGACATGAATGTGTGGCTCACAAAATTATCAGCAGAATATGACAGTGTGTTTTAATTGAATGGCTGTCTTAAGTATTGCTATCATTTTATTAATTTGTGTTTAGGAGTGAAAGGAAAAGGATTCCACGTTCCCCATGTGTCAGCTTTCTGCTGCTGTGACAAAAACATGAGGGAAACCAACCTGTAGGAGAAAAGGTTTACTTAGGCTCATAGATCAGAGACTTCAGTCCATGCTCATTTGGCCTGGTGATTCTTAGTTCTGCAACAATGTGGGATGCCATGGTGGAAGTGCATGGTGGAAGAAAGCTGCTCCCTTTGTGCTGGCCAGGACAGGAGTTGGAGGAGACACAGCATGACAGAGAGAGGTAGACAGGAAAAGGAAGAGGAAAAAGGGGGTGGGGGAGGGAGAGAGGTGAGGGAGAGAGGTGACCACGGTGGGAGAGAGGTGAGAGAGTAAAAAGAGGTAAGAGAGAATTTTGTCTCACTAGAGAGGAGAGAGAGAGACACACACACACACGCACGCACACACACACACACACACACACACACAGACAAGGACACAGAGACAGAGAAAGGCTGACTGGGGTCAAACTAAACTCTTCAAAGATATTAATGAGCTATTTCCTCCAAGAGTCCCCAACTACTTAAAGTTTCCACCACTTCCCAATAGCCCAGTAAGTTATGAATCTATAAATGGATTGATCCATTCATGAGGTCCGAGTCCTTCTTTCAGTCACCTTTCAGACGTGCATTAGGTGCCAGGCAGCTAACATATGAGCTTTTAGGGGACATTTCAGATCTAAACCATAACACCTTATTATCTGGCATTTATTTAATGTAAGTGTATTTAAATGAAGTCAGTATCTTTATTTTGTTCTCATTCCACTGACTTGATTCAGTTATTCTCATCAAATTATTTGGAAGCTTCTTAAGGTTCTAACTCTCCCTGACTGTACCCCCCTCACACAGAGATAATTTTAGATACCTACACTGGGTGAGCTGGTCAGACTGCCAGTCAGGATTGCAGTATTTTTTTCAGAAAGGGAAATCAAATAAGCATCATCTTTTCCAGACAATGGCTTCCATCTGTGTGTGCCCAGCTTTATAATAACCAGGACTACAGGTTCCTGACAAAGGCTTGCTACCCTGTGCTTACATTAAATCATATCAAATGGCCTCCTCGGTTTAGAGTAAATGCCATTCAGAAGGATACTTAGGAAAAGACCTGTTTTTAATATAAAAATTCTAAAAATGCAAATCTGTTGTGTCGCAGCTATTTGCTATTTGTTTTACATACACATTGCTGGAGTTTCTCCAGATATTATTATTTCTGTTTCACAGAAGACAAAATGGAGGCCAAATGAGGTGAGTCCCAGAGCCAAGTTTTAAATCCTGGCAAGCCTGGATCTGAAGCTTGCTGCTCTCCCTACACCTGGGGTCTTGTCACATGCATTGTGTTCATCTTCTTGGAAATTGAGCACACTCAATCTACGGCCCCTCACCTCCTTATGTAATAACTTGGAGAGCAGGGAGAGCCATCTGTTTTGGCAGTGACATATTTGGGTCCATACGGCAATAGGTTGGCAGAGAACAGAAGGATTATGACATTGCCATTTGGCATTCTTGACTTACTCTGCATTTATAAAATAGAAGTACCTGGTCCAACATGTTGATTTCACAAGCCTACCATTATCACTCTGAAATAATCCTGGTCAGGGACATCATGTACAAAATAAAGAACCCTTGTTTTGGGGGGATGATGTCAGACAGGAGGAGTTTTTATTCCTACCTCCTCAACCATCAGCTTCCCAATGACTTCATGAAGTAAATATACTTCATACTGACATCCATGAGGGAGGAAAAACAAGCAAGGGAGAAAAATTTGGGGTTAATCTTAAGAATTCAAGATCATAAGATGACTTAAAAGTTTGGAACCAACACAATGCCTCTAAAAGAAGGCTCTAAAGATATTACAAATTCACCCAAAGAGCTTTAAATACACATACACACTTAAACCCAATGCTAGGTTGTGTTCAGGAATAAGGCTCAGACATCTGTGTATTCAAAATCTCCTATAGTTATTTCTGATGGGCAGCTAGAGCCACTGCTTAAGTATTTGGAAGCTAACTCAAGGGGAGTCTACTTGTGTTTTTTTTATTAGCATGTGTAATCTGGAAGGAGAAGCTGGTAGTTTTTCTCTGGTATGGATTCTAAATGCTGAAAACAGTCTAGGTATTCAGTAAATGTTGTCAATAGCTATTTAGAAGTTTTTCATTGATAATAAGTTCACTAATAAAGAAAAGGTAAGATGGATATCAATTATATCGATATAGCTACAATTTAGTGGGAGAAAAGATCTCAAGGAAGTAGTAAGCATAGCTTAAGAATTAGGTTGAAACTAAGGAAAAATTAAGGAAAATTAAGAACAAATGGAAGAGGAACACCACATACTTTGTGAGCATCTAAAAAAGGATGAGGTATGTCTGTGTTATATGGCCTATATGCATTCTTTTAATAATAACTTCTCTTCTGTCTTACAGAAGGAGACTGCAATTCACATTCAAACATAGAACATGTGGAGAAGGTTACCTTGAGGCCTGCAGTTCCCAGATTCTGCTGTAGTATACAGGTGCAAAAATCACTAGGAAGAACTAGGATACTAGATACAGGAGAAGAGGCAGGATATATATATTTTTATTGCCATTAAAGACCCACCATGGTCTTTAATGACAGGTCTCAGCTCATTGGCTCTCTTCCATCTTGCCCCTTGATAGGAACCAGGCAGGCAATGCTTGCTGTATATCTGAGTCGATGCAACACAGACCCTCTTCCCAGCTCCAGAGGCACCGTCTGGGCAGCATCCGGTCTTCAGAGATTGAGCCCCATCCTGTGAGGTTCTTTCTCCATTATGCAGAGGTATCAGCCACATGGATGACATCTTTCTTGGAATTCTGTGGGTTCCTCCAAACCTTCTAGATTCTGATCACCTTCCTGAGGAGCTTGTTTTTCTTCAGTCCTCCATCACTTGATTAATAAATTCCCTCTGTTGCTACTCCTTTCTTGTCACACCTGTACCGTGGAGCAAAATCTGGTCACTACAGGTCAGGCTTGCAGATGAGAACTTACAGCATCTTGAGAAAGTAGCGGCATCAGGAAAAAGTGGATTTACAACCTAATCTTCATCTTTTAGAGAAAAAGTTTAGAAACAGCAATGGACTAAGAGAAAAGAGAATGGGGTAGAAATAGTAAAGGGAAGCACAGAAATAAATAAAACAGGACACGAACATTTGATGGAAAGTATAACAAGACAAAATTTTCATTTTGGGGGAGGATGAATAAAATAAAACTCTGGTGGCTTTGAGTACAAGAAAGGGAGAAAGGATAAATGGTACTCCAAATGAAAATAATGCTAACCAAAAGGTGGCAAAGATAACAAACACAACCAAAATGCTTACAACTTGAGGACAACTCATTTGGGCACTTAGGTAATGGAATAATATCACTTTCAAAGCTGATGCATAATGATGTTGAAACATGAATGCTTCTAAAAGAATAATGAAGTTGAAGTAGTACTTTAAAATATTTCCAGGGGCTGGGGACGTAGCTCAGTGGTACAGCGCCTGCCTGGCAAGCTCAAGATTCTGAGTTAGATTCCAGGCACCCAAATGAAAAAACAAACAAGCAAAAAAGCAAAATTTATAAAATATTTCCATATCAAAAATACATAAATATTCTACTTTCAGATCCTTTCAAAAATACTCAGTCCTTATTATTTGCTTATGCTGTGTGTGTGTGTCCTAACTGCTTTAAGCATTTCATACTGTGTGCCTAAGAATTCCAGTACATACATTCTTCAAAGAGGGTGATATCTATGCCTGTTGTTTATTGTTTCTGTTGATGCTGTCAGGGTAGCCTTCATATCTCCAACTATCTTTGCTCTTCTTTAACTTTGAATTTACTGCCTAATTTTAACATTCTTCATGCCCATGTTTTTTAATGAAGGTATTTTTCCTCTAGAGGTAGGTTTTTCTGTCTATTGCTTTTAGTTGTAACTAGGAGACACCGTTGAATTGGGAACATTTCAGAATACCTTAAGGCTCTACCAGACTTGGTTTATCTGCTTGTGAGCTGCTCGAGGCTCAGTCACCAAATTGTGGTGTTGCCAGGACATGTTCAGGACAAGCTGTCTTATCCACCTCCCTCTTCTCCAGGGTAAACGCCCTTCTAGCTCTGCTCTACTTAACTTTGGGGAAGCCATCAAGGTAGTTCATTGTAGAAATGAGCAATACCTCAAATAGTACCTTCTGGGTAAGTCTTAGTTGTGGACACTGGGGACAGAGTTTAAGGTTTAGGAATGTGGAGGAGGCTGCAAAGCTATGGGAAAGTTTTATTTCTCAAACTGAATGGTGAATAGAGAAGGTTTACCCAGATATATAAATATAGATTCCAGAGATATGTAAATATACATTCCATATATACCAAATAGCAGCAGTTCATTCACTAAAACTTCTGTGACACTGACAGAACACTCATTAAGACAGTTATACTAGTAATTTCTCTTGGTTCATTGGAAAGGAAGGTTTGAGTTAATGTAGTTTGGATAATTTTTTCATGCTTATATTTTGTACTCTGGGTAACTACTTTGAAGACAACACTATGCAATGTACTAGCCATTTTTACTCTCCTATTATCTTGCTATGAAGTTTTGGGTTTTTTCTTTTTAAAATAAAATTTAAACGAAGGAAGAACACTATAAGCATTATTGGTGATACAGGTGACAGCTGTGGCCTGATGGAAGATGGGCTTTGGCATAGACATAAGTGCTCTAGGGACACAGCCTGGCCCAGTATATATGGTCCAGTTGAGCTGGTTTAGGAAAGGGGAAGATGGTGAACACACGTAGCCTTGTGTGTTTATTCATAGATTACATGCGAGATGACTCCTGGTGTCTTCCACTGATTTCACAGGAATTTGGGGTGAAGCTTTATAGATATGGTCTATCAGAGAAATACTGCATATTGTGAGTTTACAAGCTAGAGTGGCCCTGGGAACAAGGATTATGCAAATTCCATAAACACAGCACATTATCCCCCAATTTCCCTCTTCTTGAGATGATTCTTGAAAATTCTTTCTTTAGATGTTCTAATCTTTGTGCCAGATCCAATTGTCTTGAAATCCAGTTGTCCTTTGTTTATGTTTGAATTCTAGGTACTGCTCTTTGGTGGCCCCATGGTATATCAAGCACCATGGAGAAACAATTTACAAAATGGAGCTACAGGGCCTCAAAACATTAATTCTACCGTAGTGGGGAACAATTATTCCCAGGGTGTTTTTCTCTTTTCTTTTTTTAAACCACAGTATCAGGTCCACTGAGACAGTAGCATAGAAAAGATGTCTTTTACATTCTTATCAGTGGGTCAGGATATTACACCATGTAATTGGAGCTCTTATTTAGAAATATTAATAACTGTTCCATTGAAAACCAACCTGGTAGTAAATGAGAAAAACAGTAAGCCAGGTGGGTTTGTGTAATTTCACTCAATTCTATGTTCTACCCAATTTACCAAGAAAAAGTAAATTAAGTTTGAGAATTAGTCATGCAACATTTCTGGGGACATGTTGTAAAAATGGATTATTTGTCTTAGTTCTCTGAAGAGTTAACCCTGTAAGATTTAGAGACATTTTAGGAAAATGCAACAAACCACACTTCCCTGGGCAACAGTTGGCCTGGTATGATCTGAGGAGCTGCAAAGGTCTTCCCAACCCCAAATATGAACTATACCTCCTGCCTTCCTGCATTTTTGGGAGATCTGCTTTCAGATGTCTTCCAAGGATAACTTTTTGCCTTTGTCATTTGCTTCTTAGTAACTTGTTCTTTTTTGTCATTAGTGAAATTTATCCAGTTTACAAACCAGAAAAATGTTTTCTGATTAAGTTTATTATTTTCTTGGATGGACTGTTAGACAACCTAGGTCTGGAAGACTCTGCTAATGGGTGGGGAGTCAGAGAAGTCGGGGTGGTTGTGATTATTGCTCAAATTGAGGCATAACTTGCATGAAGTGATCTGTGTTAAGGGCTCAGCCCAGTGAGGTTTTTACCTGTGTCTATACACAAGAAACCACCACCCACAGCTCTTTTCCTGTTCCTTCCCAGTCAATACCAGGTCTGTTTTCCCTCCCACACACACCAAGAGGTAAACACTCTTCAGACTTTTGTCTCCCCTGATTGGTTTTTCCTATTTTAGAACTTCTTATAAATGCAATCATTCAGTAGGACTCTTTTGTGTCTGGTTTTATAGACTTCATATGATATTGGTGAGGTTTATTCATGTTATTATATTCAGTTGTTTATTTTTTTCATCACTGTGCACTTGTCTAGTCTATGAATATATGAACTGTATCCATTCTACTATTAATAGACATTGGGGTTATTTTCAGTTTTTGAATAGAGGTGTTATTAATATTCCTGCTCATGGAGTTTGGTGAATGTACACAATCATTTCTTTTAGATACCTATCAAGCAGTGAAATTTCGGGATCCAGATCACAGGGTAGGTATAAGTTTAGCTTAAGTAGAAAATGCTTCACCTGCTTACTGGAAGAGTAAGGTGTCTGGTGGCTCACAGTTGCCCTTCTAGATCCATTTTCTATCTACTCTGTGTCCTGATTCACCCTAGTTAGTTTGTACTTTGGTTCTTGGTTAGATTCAGTTAATGGAGAGCCCAACAATTGATTGTTCTGTGTGTGTGTGTGTGTGTGTGTGTGTGAGAGAGAGAGAGAGAGAGAGAGAGAGAGAGAGAGAGAGAGAGAGAGAGAGAGGAGAGAGAGAGAGTGACAGAGACAAAGATAGTGAGAGACCACATATGCAATCCTTCTGGCTCCTTCATGCTTACCTCCAATAGCAACTCTGTTCTTGTATAGCCCCTGTCAGATGGTCCCTCTTTCAAGATTCCAGCTGTCACTGGTGCACCAACACCATCTTTTTCCCTTGCCTTTTCAGATCAAGCCTATGCAACTCATGGTTGATGGCCACTGGGTATTTCTTTACCATCTAATATGGTCCTCTTAGCCAGCTCATATCCCAGGGAAAAAGTCATTCTACTATAAACCAATTTTTAAAGATATCTTTAATTGTAGGGGTTATAACTGATATTGGAGACAGGTCAGAATGTGTTGGAACACACTGGGAAGTCTTGTTTGGCATATGAGAACTGGCACAGGAAAGAGATTATAGTGAAAAATACTAATTGAGGGAAATTCACATCAGTAAATGTTGTATTTATACACCATAGAGTACTAACCTGCCATAAAGAAGGATAAATTTGAGTCATTTGTAAGAAAATGGATGCACCTTGAGACTATAATATTGAGTGAAATAAAGCAGACACACCAGCCTAAATATTGCCTAACTTTCTTACATGAGAAACCTAAAATATAAATAATTTAAAGAGCAAAAGAAAAGATAAACAATAAAAAACAAGAAATAGATATTTTGTAAATGGGAAGGGGATATAGAGATGGAGTGAGAGGATAAGTATGACAGAGGAAAGGGAATAAAAGAATTGAAATATGCTATGTACCTTTACCTTTGTCATTAGTGAGGAGTATCTAGTTTATAAACCAGAGAGTGTTTACTGGTTAAATTTATTATTTTTTATTATTGCCTACAAGACAACAAAGTCTAGATGATTTTGCTAATGAGTGGGTAGTAACAGGAGTGGTGGTGTCCCCACAGTGAATATAATCATTATATTCTACAAACTCATAGTAATAAAAAGTAAGTAAATATATTAATATGCTGGATGTGAACTAAAGTTCAGAGTGATACAAAGGCAAGGCTCTCATTCTCAAGAGGGTTTGTTGACCAGTAAGACCTTGAGCTTGATCCTGGATGTGTTCAACTTTGCTGAACAACTGGCTCAACAACTTTTCTGAGCCTTAATTTCCTCACTTATACAGTGGAAATGATGACTAAACCAGATTCAGGTTAGCCAATGGCTCATCCACTATCATATTTCCAAGGCAGTTAGTGAGGAAAATCAAGGTAACTGCACACCAAAGGTGAGAGAGGGGTTCTGGGATTTCATTGAAGAAATTCACGCAGCAGTGACAGAGTTATCAGGAGGAATTCTAGAACTCCTTTGAGCCTTGAAGTCAAGGACCTTACATCCGATAACTTCTGAAGTGACTACAACCATCAACTGAGGACAGAGAGACTCTTTTCAGCAGTGGCAGTCTAATACAGTGGTTAGGACCAACCAAATTCAGGTCTAAGTAGGTCTGCTCTTAAGCATTTGCTCTTGAGCCAGTGATAAACATTCTCAGTCAGTATTTCACTGTCTTAGCTACTTTCCCATTGCTGGACACAATACCCAGCACTCACATCTTAAAGGAGGAGAGATTTACTTTGGTTCATGATTTTAGCCCATGGTCCATGGTCAGCTGGCTCCAAGGCAGAAACAGGGTGGTAGAGAGACATGGAGGAGGAAAAGATGTTCAATCCGTAGTAGCCAGGAAGCAGAGCTCAGAGAAGAGCTGGGGAGGGAGACACACCCTTCCGGGTCATACCTCCTAACACTTCCGGTGAGGATCCGCCTCTAACCAGGCCTTGCCTCTTAGCAGCTGGTTCCTGACCTCATCACGGAGGAACCCACTGACAAGTATAGTACTGCCATGATCCAGTCACACCTTTCACAAGTATGAGAATTCTGGGGATATTTTATATCTAAACCATAACCACCATTGAACGGGGAATAAGCATTCTTTCACTTTTTATGGCAGCAGCTATTAATGTATTTTATTTACAGACAAGATACATAAACACACTTATAGACTACTTCCGCTAAGTGCTGTTAGCTGTCAGGAAGTACAAAGGTGTAAACGCAAGTCAGAGCTGGGAAGGACAGTCCTGTGAGGGGTCCGATGAGGGGCTTTGCCAGGGCAGAGAGAGTCTGAGGATGGTGGAGCAGAAGGCTGACGTCTCTGTATGTTGAAGTAGATTCTGGTTCCAGGTCAGAAAATTAACACATGCTAAGTCTGAGCAGAAGATGTCTGAGAGGCAGTTCATCAAAGTGTGTCACCTAAATTGGATACGTCTATAGGGCTTTTTGAGGGAGTTGTTTTTGTTTTTGAATAGCAGTTATTTCAATAAATCCTCCATTTGAAAGCCAATTTTCGGTTCCTACCATTTTCCTTTTGTTCACCTTAGAGGCACAAAGTCAAGGTCAGTTTCCATCTTCATATGTGTGTGATTTTACACACACACACACAAACACACTCAAGCACACATAATCACATATTGTTTGTAACTGTACATTTCCAAGCAAGCCTGATAATTAGCCAGGAGAGAAGCAAGGACACATGTTTCTAACAAAAGAGATTCCAATTTGTTTGTGGGTAGGCCAAACAGAAAAGTTTCGAAGGCGGCTAAGAATCTAAGCAAATTCTGACTGCTCTAAGGGCTAGGAAATAGGCGAAGATGCAAACAATGCGGTCCTGGTGTCCTGCTAGTGATTCAAAAATTTCTGATTCAAAAACAAGAACAATTTTCAAAGGTCTCTGACAGCGCCGACAGCTCCTCAGCTGTCAGCCACTCTCCAGAGACCCTAACGAGCTCTTCCTTGTCAGGTATTTCTGTCTAAACAAGAAATTGCTAGCCTCTCTCTCTCTCTTTCTCTTTCTCTCTTTATCTCTCTGCCACCCCATAGAGTGTACCTACTTTTGCTGATGCATAGGGTAAATTATTATTGAATGCAAACACTTGTTCAGGTTGATCATTAGGTTGTTTCTGTCAACCTCCATCAGTGTGGACTTTAATGTGTAAATGACTCCCTAGCAGTGACTATGTGTAACAGGGGGTCAGAAAGTGCTCCATTACTGAGAAAACAGTCTGTATCCTAAAGAAGCAGCTGCAGTTACATTGAAGACTCAAAGATTTTGAAGCTCCTGTAGATAGTCAAAATACTTCACTTTCTTTTCCACTGTAATAACCAATCATGATAATGGACTATGAAGATGACATCCCAGAGAAAGAATATTTCTTGAAATATGTCTAAAATCTTACTGTTCCTTCTCAATACCATTCAAGATACTCACCCAATTCTGTATAGAGGACATTCTAAGTCAATTTCAGAGGTCAGGAACACTTTATAAAATTGGTTTTTATTGTTACACAACAGCACCATTTTCAAAAATATGTCTCTTTTTTGGCCAGTTTTATCATGTTTCGTGAAAAACTTCTGCAGTGTTCCTCCATGTAAGTGGTGTTTTCACATCTTTCAGTGTTATGTCACAATGTAAAATGGGTAAGCAATATCATGGATCTTAGAGTGATTTAAATCTAGTTTGATTTTTGGCCACTTTCCATTTGGTGTCCTTTCCACATGTCCATCACTTCTCTGTCATCTAGTGTAGCGTCGACATATTTGGGATTATCTCCTACCCTACCTTGTCTAAAGGTATTCTTTTCTTCTATTTAAATATTTCTAGATATCTCAACTCCTTAGTAGAGTTCCTCAGATGTCTGAAAAGGAAAAGGAGGTACCCACTGCATAAAAATAAAATAACAGAAAACCCAAAGAATCCTCAAACAGGCCGTCTTCTTTAAAGTTTCTTTTTCAGGAATAAAACAGAGCAAATTAAAAAAAAACAGGAAGAGACAGAAATAACAAAGTAGTTGAAATCTATATTTCAAAGTCTACAGTTTGACTTTTGCTATAACTAATTTACTACTAAACCAATCTTCCTACAGATAATAATTGTAATTCCAGACAGACTTTAAGAAAGCATCTTTACCGCACTAAAGAGTGGAGAGAATCTGGTAATTGTGAAGGTGAGTTGGTACCGAGGTGAATCGATGGGATAGGGAACTGTTCCATGTGTATAGCTGACAACGGTTTTTCTGAGCTAAAAAATGAGAGGCCAGAGATCAGGAAAATCACAGCTTCTAGGAAAGTGAGAGAATGATTCAAGAAAGCATAGAGCCAGACACGAGGAATTTGGAAAAGTTCTGCCCTATTTCAAACTGACTCCTGCACCATACACTTGTAGGGCAGACTTTAAACAGCCTAGGAACAAGATAAACAAAAATGTACTGATATTTCAGTTGTCCTTCAAAAGATAGAATTTAGAGTTTGAAACCAATAATATTAATTGCTTGCTAAAATGACAATAAAAACACATTCTAGTTTTATTCAGTGTGCCCAGGACATAGTTTAATATTACTTGATATACACAAACTTGGGAAACATAGATCATCTTAAGAGAAAAGTTTATCAACTAAGGACAAATGTCAAGGATAATTAGATATTACAATTAGCAGATGAAGTTGAAAGCAGCTGTTGTTAATAGGCCCAATAAAATAAAGGAACATGTACTGATAAGAAAAGAAAAATAGAAAACTATTTGGAGAAATTGAAACCAGCACAGAATCATATAAATTCTAAACCTAAAAATGTGAAGTCAGAAATTTAATATGTTTAAAAGCAGAAGATAAAGATAACAAAGAAATTAGCAAACTTTATCACAAGTTGTTATATTATGCAATCTGAGAGTCAACTGACAAAATGGTTCTAGGTACTTGTGGAACAATATAAAACTATAACATCTATGTGGTGGTAGTTCCAGTTACATTCTTTAAATGCTTGAAGAATGGGCGGTTGATATATCTAAAATATAGTGGCCAGCAATTTTACCAATTTAGTGAATGATGCAAGTTTTTATATGTAAGAAGCTCAGTGTTTCCAAAAGGTACAGATACAATGAGAACCACACCAGTGTTCGTGATAGTCGCTTTACTGGAAAAAACAGTTAAGAAAAAAATCTCAAAGGAGCTAAGCAAAAGTTGCATATATAGTAGAATAGTGGTCAAATACCCATTTGCCAGCATAAACTAAGAATGCCAGAAAACAGCAAAACAACATTCTTGAAGTACTGAAAGAACAAAACTTCAGTTGAGATTCTATATCCAACAAGAATCCAAATATCCTTCAAGAAAGATATTTCCAAGGAAAATAAAGATAATTACTCATCATCAAATCTGTTTTATGTTGTTTATGCTTTTTTTTTTTGCTAAAGGATTTTTTTCATACATGCATATAAGTATTTTGGTTGCTAAAGGAAATTTTTAAGTATGAAGGGAAATAATACATATACACATATTCTCAGGAAAAATGAAAGAACAGGAGCAAAGGCCTAGATCAACATAAAAGATATTTTTTCTCTTGATTTTTTTAAAAGATATATGACTGTTTGAAGGAAAAGTTGTGTTTTCATGAGTATTTTATTGTATGAAGTTGTAATATGACAATCACAGTGTAAAGGACAGGAAAGATGAAGTAACCTCCATGCTTGCACATTTCTGCATTTTATGCGGCATGGCATAGTGTTAATTTTAAGAAGAATAGAAAATAAGAGATGTCTATTGTCACTCAAAAGCTATCTCTAAAAATGAGGCAAAGCAGTAGCATAACTGGATACAAAGTCAACATGCAAAAATCAATAGCATTACTATACACAAACAACAAACACACTGAGAAAGAAAGTAAGGAAACTATACCTTTTACCATAGCATTAAAAAAATTGAAATATTTAGGAATCAATCTGAGAAAAGAAGTGAAAGATCTATACAGTGAAAACTGCAGTACTCTGAAAAAATAGATTTAAGAGGATTTCAGAACACGGAAAGATATTCCTTGCTCATGGATAGGAAGAACCAAGATTGTGAAAATGGCCATGCTCCCAAAGTGGTTGTACAGATTCAAGGCAATTCCAATTAAAGTACCATTAGTATATCTCACAGATCTAGAGAAAACATTCCTTAAATTCATCTGGAGCCAGAAGAGACCCAAAATAGCAAAAGCAAGCCTGGGCAACAAAGACAAGTCAGGTGGCATCACAATCCCTGACTTGAAATTACACTACAAAGCTACTGTTATAAAATCAGCATGGCACTAAAAAAAAAAAAAAAAAAAAAAGCAAAAAAATCACAATAGACCTGAGGATCAACGGAACAGATTGGAAGATGCAGCCACAACCACAAACACACCCAACCACCTTATCTTTGACAAAGGGGCCAAATAATTTCACTGGAAGAAAGATAGCCTCTTTAATAAATGGTGCTGGGAAAAACTGGCTTGCCACATGCCGAAGACTAAAACTAGACCCATGTCTATCACCAGGCACCACACTCAAGTCAAAATGGATCACAGATTTAAATATTAAAGCAGAAACACTAAATGTACTGGAAAAGAAAGCAGGTAAAAATCTTGAAGACATAGGGGTAGGCAGAGAGTTCAAGTACAAAAGCCAAACTGCATGGAAAATACTTCAAATAATTAACAACTGGGATGGCATCTTATTGCAAAATTTTTGCACATCTAAAGAAAGTATCAGCAGACTAAAAAGAAAATCCACAAATTCGGAAAAAAATTTAACCCACTGTCCCTAGGACAAAGGACTTCTATCTAGAACATATAAAGAATTAAAAACAATCAACCCCTCCTCCAAATTCAAAGATCCAATCTAAAAATGGGCATCTGAGATGAATACACACTTCTCAGATAAAGAAATACAAATGGCAAATAAATACATGAAAAAATGTTCAACATCATTAGTCACTTCTAGAAATACAAATTAAAACAACACTGAGATTCCATCTCACCTCAGAAACAATGGCTATCATTAAGAAATCAACCCATAACAAGTGCTGATGAGGCTGTGGAGAAAAAGGAACACTTCTCCACTGTTGGTGGAAGTGTAGACTGGTGAAACCACTGTGGAAATCAGTCTGGAGATTCCTCAGTGAACTAGGATTAGAGGTCCCATTCAACCCAGCTATTCCACTCCTGGGTATTTTTCCTGAAGAACTGAAAATATCATACCACAGCAATATATGTGCACCCATGTTTACAGCAGCACAATTTGAAATAGCTAAATCATGGAAGCCACCCAAATGCCCATCCACTGAGGAATGGATAAAAAAAGGCATGGTATTTTTATACAATGGAATATTACTCAACTGTAAAGAAAGAGAAACTCGAGGCTTTTATAGGTAAATGGACACAACTAGAGACCATGCTTATAAGTGAAATAAATCAGACCTGCATGTGTAAAAACTGTATTGTCTCACTAGTGTAAGAACCTGAAAGAGTGAATAAAATCTAAAAGGTACAATAGATATTGTGAAAGGGAAAGAAACTGCACAAAAGGAAAGAATAACTGGGATGAGGAAAAAGAGAAAAGAAAGAAAGAAGGGAAAATATGTAAGTATATATGTATACAGGATAGCTGAGATAGTTATACTACGATATCTATTGCTTTATTGAAAGCAACAATTAATATTTAATTATTTGATCATCTTATAGGCCTATATTTGTTAATCTGAGTAATCAATTTGAAGATATCAATATGTAATTCAACAACCATTGTTAATTTCCTATCACCTTGTCTGAAATTCTGTATTGCTTGTATTGTTTTTATGTTACTTTGTAAATGTTTGTGTGTTTGTTAATATGTTTTCATTCTTTTTTCTTGAAAATAAAAATATAAAAATGAGACAAAGAAGTAGAGCTAAAAAGATAATAATCATATCAAAATTCACTTCCAATATGGATTCAAAAACAATTAAAAACCTGATGCAGTACAGTTTGATTACATTTTCCCATAGTGAATCTATACATTTACCTAGAAAAAAAAATACATGCAGAGAAGGCTTCTGATGAGTGTTATTTAGTTTGGTTTGAGACAAAATAAGAATGCTCTTGATGAAGACTTTTGCGTTTGGGTTGAGAATTTGTGGTTCAGGACTTTAGTTTTCACTGTTCATGTCGAGTGGAATAAACTTGCTCTTTCCCATGAAAATGTCTTTGACACCGTTTCCCTTGTCCCATATTTATTGTACTCCTGGGAGATCCTGTCTCTCCTTTGTTCCCATTCACATGCTACTGTTGGAGAAGATCTGGAAGCTCATGGTGGGGAAATGATACTGATATCACTGGGAAAATAAACACATGCGAGTGAAATATTAAGGAGAAATGTGCCCATTTCTACTTAAAATAAAGCCAAAAATTATGATGATTTCACCATGGGCAGGGGTCACAGTTGGATTTTATCATAAGTGGTTGGAGGTTATAATTAAACTTCCATCTGGGTTTACAATCCACTTTGAAGAAAAATAATTTGAAAGGTTAGAACACTCTCTGTCTCTGATGGAGGAGCTCCTTGATGTTTCCTGCAGAGAATTAATTACTGTGTTGGCATAACCCCTATACACACAGTTTCTCTCCCTATTCATGAATAAAAATTCCCAACTTCTGGGCTCAGAACATTTTGAAGCAGCTGAAATGCAAGTAATAGATGGTGTTTATGCATTATATTAACTAGGGAATAAATGCATATAAAATCGTCTCCGCGGCCAAGACATTTTCATCTTCGGCTGAAATGAACCCGAGTGGTTCAACTCAGAGAGGGAAGGGCTTCCACCCCTGACTATTCAGTCTGACTGAAATTTAATCAACCACATAAGGAATGAAGAAAAGCATAAGTTGTAGTCTATAGAAATTTTAGTTTTATTCTATTTCTAGTTGCTGTGACTTTAACTTCTTCAAGCCTTCAGTTTTTCACCTTTAAACAGGGTGATGATTCTATCCATATTACAGGGTGATGGTAAATATTAAATCAAATGAATCACTTAAGGCACTTCATCCAATGCCTAACCCATTATAAGTCACTTAAAAATTTTAGTTGTTACCATATTTATGTCATCTAACTTTTTCCATCTCAAAAATTTTTCTTTGGGTCTTTTTGCAAAGAAACCAAAATCACTGTTCACTCATCCCATCTAGCATCTATTAATAATACAGATGGACAGGTTCATGTTTCATAGCCAGGGGTTCAAATTACCCAGAGCCCTCTTGTCCAAAAGAGAGGATAAAAGTCAGCAGGTTGAATTTTTTCCCCCAAAATTCATCTTGTAGCCTAGAGGGTCTTGGATCTGAATTACTTCAGCAGAAACCAAACTTTAGCTGGTTTTCTTTCTTTTTCTAAAAAAATAAACTATTTTCTGTTCAATGATGAAAGAGTGTCAAGATAATGTATTCTGCAATGGATTTTTGTGCTGCCAGAGTTATAAATGTGCAGGAAGTAAGAAAATGTAAAGATATTCATAGGTTGAATCTAATATTTCCTACTACTTATATAAATAAGTTCTACAAATTTATAACTAACTTACATATCTTATTGAGATGAATATAACAGAATATTCAAAATATAGTTAGTTTGAAATATATGTATATATATTTGGATATACTTAGCAATGCTTAAATAAAGTTTGTTTGGAATTATGAGCAGAGACTAAATTATGAATGATTCTTTTATGGTTAGGGATTCTAAACTCTTCCATTTTAATTTAAAGTTATTATCTTTTCATCTTTCTTTTGTGTGTTGGTAGGATGTCCTTTCACTTATTTTTCTTTCAGCAAAATATCCAATGATTATCTAATGCCCATCCAGTGATTAAGAGACATTGTTGGAATATCCACTCAACTTAATGTAATTCATTTTTCCCTTGGACTTGGCTTTCTATTTATAGGAAGATCTAGGGAGTTTAGTTAGAAAGTATGCTTGTTACATGTACACCTGTCTTCCTAGTGAAAGCTAGTTGGAACTTTAAGCTGAGTCATTCAAACCTTCCCAGAGATTTAGAACTGGCAACAAGAGTCTCTGAGGGATGGGTGAATAATGGCATGTTAATGTATTACAAAGATTTAAACTCAGAGGAAGTGTGACAATTATGGGAACAAAGCAACATAAAAGGGCAGTTAGTGGAGAGGGAGAAAAATGAAGCAGAAATAAAAGCAGAGCAAATGTCTGGCTGAGTTCTTGATAATTTTCTAAGACATGGTCCCAGTCTTCCATTGATAACCAGCTGCATTCCTGTCCTAACTCTCATACATTGATATACTTAGTCAATAACTCATTTGCTGTTTATTTTTGAATGCCCAGTAAGCTCTAGACATTATGCTAAGCATTTTGTACACAATCTCATTTGAATTTTATTTAGAAGTCTAAAGAAACCAACCAACCAAATACCAAAAAAACGGTAAAATTCTAATATATTCTGACAATGTCTGAGGAAAGCTTGGAGAATTAATTCTGGCTATCATTGCAAGTTTTCAGATAAAATCCCAATTGTATTATGACTACTCTTGGCAAGGTGAGCTGGAAGAAAAGGTCCTATTTATGAAATATAGTACATCATCTTCCAAGATTTTACTGGCAAACAAAAGATCATTTCTGGTCATCATTATAACCTATTTAAGCTTTTATGTATGCACTGGAGAATTTTGATGTGAGAAAGAAAATTCACAGGGTAGCACAAATAGGATTTTAATATACACTTGTGAAATATCAGCGACTAAGCATGAAAAACTAATGTTACTGAAGATTTCCAAACTTTTTTCTTAAGTAAATTTATTTGTATGTCTCCATGGCATAACAGTCCATAAATATAATATCATCCATAAATATCACTGTCCAGGGATAACATAATTTTAGATTATCCGAACTGCAACAGGTGAAGAAAGTATACATTTTTCTATGCGTAGTCATGTTATCAGAGAAAGGATGCTTGCATTTAGGTAAGATGTGCAAGTCATTTATTTGGAAATTGCTGGTTAATTTTCCTTTGAAAATGCAAAACTGATAAATTAAACTTGTTTCAGTTATTCAGATCAAGTTCAAGGTCAGGTTTTATGGACTGTTGTAAGAGAGAAGTCATAGTCACCTTTGCTTCCTATGTCCTAGTTTTATCATTCGTGTAGCTTTTAATCTCCTGTATATTTGTTGTATGTTGTTACCTCCCTGTTTAAACCGCTCACATATTACCCTCTCAAAGGTTTTGTCATTGTTGTTGGATTCCTTAGTCCCCTTTCCTCTCAGAATGAAATGTGAATTTTCTTCCATACCTTTAAGAGCATGCATAATCTATGTGAGTTAGTTTTCCAGTACTATGACAAAAAGCTTGAGAATATTTCATATATAAAAAGGAAATGTTTATTTTGGCTCACAGGTTCAGAGGTGTCAGTCCACGCTTACCTGAGCACATTATTTTGGGCCAGTGGCAGCACAGTATATCATGACAAGAGTGTGCAGCAGAGGTGTCCACTCATCTCACAGTGTTCATCTCAAAAAGCCATAGTGTCAGTGTCCCCCTGAAGGACCTGTGTCCAGAGACCTAACTACCTTCTACAAGCCCTGTCTCTTAAAGATTCTCCAACCTTCAGTAGCCCCCTATCCTGGTGATAAACTCTCAGGACACAGGACTGTGGGAAGCACTCTATCCAAACTCCTGCAGGATGTTAAATCAGCTTTCCTTTCCAGTCTTACCTTTTACCTACGCTTTCCCTTTGCAGTTTCCAAAATAGCTCCTTAGAGAAAAGCAGTTGTATTAATTTTCTAGAATTGGCATGGCAAAATAACACAGTCTGGATTATTTAAACAACAGAAATTAGTTTCCCCACAGCTCTGGATGCTAGAAGTCCTAGATGAAGGTGTTCACAAGGGTGATGTCTTCTGAGGTCCTTTTCCTCGGTTTATGTATATAAAACTATCTCTTTCTAGTACCTACTTCATGCAGTCTTCTTTTTTTTTTATTTTAAAAGTAAAGGAACAAAATCATATTAACAGACAACCATTTACAAAGTAGCATAAGAATAGTACAAGCAATACTGAATTACAGACAAGGTGATAAGGAATTAATAATGGTTGTTGTATGACATATTGATAACTTCAAAATGATTGTCTTTGTCCTAATTTTTTTATAAGGACCCAGTTGTGTTGGATTAGGGCTCACAACTATTACCTCATTTATGTTGATTATACCATAAAAGACTTGCTTATAAATACCCTCGCATCCTGAAGTACCTGAGAATTATGACTTCAACTTTAGAATTTTATAGTGGATACAGTTCAGCCAATTTCACTAGAGTTCCCTGGACATTTTTTAAAACACTCTATCAGGTTTGGACATGCTCTGTCAAAGTCATAAGGCATGAGGGAAGAAGTGGTAAAAGAAGTGCTAATTCAGTGACTCATAGAAGCTTTGGGTGTAGTGGAATATGGTGCTCTTAGCTGTACAGATTTCAGTAGAGGGTCCCATGACTGTCTTCTCCTAAAATGTCATCTTCATGATATCAAAGTGAAATGGAAGCAGAGCAGAGGTGGACTGTGCTTGCTAAGTAGGATGAGCAGACTCCCAGGATAGCCTCCTGTCTTTCCAAAAGGTTGGGACCCATTTAAGGAGGACTCCGCGGGAAACTGCCTAGTGTCCGAATAAGAAAGTGAATGTGGTGAAAAATGGCTGTGTAAGCAATCTTCTCATTTCCATTTATCACAAGCTGTCAAGGGAAGTGCCTATGCAAATGGCAAGCGACATGATGAATTAGGAGAATATCATTAAAGGGCTTGGAACAAACTTTCTAAAAGTTGGCTTTTGAAAATGTTTTTGACTAAATAAGTGAATGTCGTGCTGTCCAGCTCAAGCAAAGAGCCGCCAGGTTTACTGAGTCCATGAGAGGAAAATAAAAGACGGAGCATTTAATGTTGTGAAAGACTTAATGAGGCTGTCCCAAGTACACCAGTAAAAGCTCATTTTTGTGTGAACTGTTTCCTCATGAGGGAAAACAACAGGCTAAAATAATTAAAGATAAATAGAGACAATAATTTTTAAAAAACAAAACAACAGCACAATAGTGGATTCCCCAAGGGTGGTGACTAAATTCTCCCCATACAAAGGGAGGAAAAGTACAAGTTCTTGTGGCTGAAGCTGGAATCTAGATTTGCTTCCATTGTTCATGCTGAAACTTCAAAAGTCTATTCGGGTTGATGTTCTCTGAAAGATAGGAAAACAGCAACAGACCAGAGACATTTCTTATATTTTTAAAATGTCTGATTCATACACATAAAGGCAAGCACTAGAAAACGACTTTCTGATCTCCCTGTACATCTAAGTGTGCTATGTATCTACTACGGAGTTTCCCATACTTTTATGTGATTTTTTCTTTTACCCTTACTCCTAGCTTGAGCCATGTTGAGACTAGGGAATATTTGATGGAAAATGTCCCGCAGAGTTAACAAAGCTTAGAGTCCTTCCTGTGTATTCTACACTTCTCTTGCCAACTGAGGGTTTGTTTATGACACAAGCTTCAGGGGGCAGTTAAGTGAGAGTTTGAAACTGGGACCACTGCAAGAGAAATTTTGGGATTTTGCCTGAAAGCAGTCAGTAGCAGCCTTTGGTTCTCTACCTCCTTTAAAGGAAAGTTGCACAGCTGGGCCTCAGTCCTGTGCCATAAAGGCAAGGCTGGGGGTGGTAGCTTACCTTATTCTTCATCGATTAAAAAGTTGAAATGCAGAAGTAATTTCTAGGAGTAAAATGGCTTTCTTAAAAAGGGAATAAAAAAAAAACCAAATAACAACAACATACACAAAACAAAATGAGCAAAAACAATAAAAATGATACAGAGTTTCAAGACAGAATGATAGGAATTAACAGGAAAAAGCACATAATTAGATGCGCTCTGGCATTAATTTGCAGAAAAATTAAAAGCTTAGGATTTGTGTATTTTCCCTATAGAATTTGAAACGCTTTAGATGATTTCCTAGATTTAAACATAAAGGGATATTTTAAAAAATTACTTTTGCATTCCAATTTACACTGGACTCTATCCAGAAATAACATGAGTTGCTATATTCTTTTATTAAGTCATTTAACTCTGCTGTTGAATCATCCTATCTCTGTGTTATGATGCAAGTAATGAAGGCAATTAAAGTCTTCTAAACACAATGTTCTCAGGAAATATTTCCCTACAGTCAAGGAAGAATGAGATCTATTTTTCTAATATTGGAGTAACATGAAGTATCATAAATAATGCTACTTTTCAGACAAGATAAGTCTTGAAGTAGAAAAAAAAAACCTGATTTTCTGGTTTCAATAGCAAATTTATGCTGTAATAACTAGTTCAAATTAAGTATACACTTAATTCTCTGAGTGTTTCATTACCATGCAGCCTAGATAAGAAATTAAAATCTGTAAATCATGCATATTTCAACATGCACATGAATGAATGACCTTTGGTATGATTTTTGTCCTCTTTGGTACTCTGTCTCCTTATCTTCCTCATAAGGGCTTCTACTAGGTTCTCAGTTGTGGTGGTGCATAAAAAATAACCATAGTTGCAGTTGATCTGGGGACTAAAATGTTATCTCAGGTATTTGAGTAAACTTACTAACTTTTTTTTTTCACTGTAAAAGAACATAGGTCTCTAGAAACAAAGGAAAATTCAGGGGACTTGCTGAAAAAATAGTAAAAGTTTCCACCTGACAAGTTCAACCTGTTGCTTTTTAGCAGTAGCCACTACTTAAGTTTTCTTGTGACTTGGCACAGATATTTTCTTTGCATGAGCAATCCTATAATGTGTTCATGCTACTTATCTATTGAAAATTTAATTAAAGTAAGATAAAAATGATCACATTATCCTGTGACTTTTTTTCTCCTCATATATATTGAAATGATCTATGATATATAATATCATAATTCTATAATGGTGGGCATTTCCAGTTCTTCATACCTATGGAATAATATAAACATTCATGTTGACATATGTTTAATCAATTGTATGAGTATCTCTGTAGCATAGATGTAATGATTTAGAATATTGCAACAAAAGGATTTGAAATGTGGATAAATTTCCAAGTTTTTCCTCCAAACCTTTGTGTCAATTTATAAAACTATCCAGACTATATAAAGTTCTTGTTTTGTTTCGGCTCTGTGAACCTAAAGAATTATCAATGTTTTGGATCTTTACTATTTTGGGAAGGGAATTATTTTGTAGCATTAATTTGCATTTTTAAAATGATCAATACAGATGTTTTAAAATGAGGAAATTTAAAAAGTGACTCCCATTCACCAACATCAAAAATTAAATAAGGTTTCTAGTTAGATGATAATGAAAGAAAAATGAAAGAATACATTGGAGGAATTTAAGCAGAATGCAGGCATTAATTTACATTTTCTAATCAGAAATGCATTTATTTTTCTTTGTCCTCTTGTGTTGCTCTAATTTGAATATTCAGCAGGGAAAGAAGCCTGACTGAATAGTTAGATTTAACAATAGCTAAACATATTCCTTTCTTATGATTCTGCTTCATCTTTCTAAGGTGAAACATTTCAAGTAAAACAAATCTTAATTTTGAATTCAGGTGGTTCACTGCTGAAATCACTATGAACACAGTAGAAATAGGAAACTTTTCAGAATATTTTACCTCTGTGTACAAACTGGCACTTTCAAAGAGCTGTAGCATGACATGAATCCATGCAGCGTTGTCCATCACTTTCCATCTGCCTGCCCCAACCTGGTCAATGCCAAGGTGAACGGATGTCCTACTTTGAGGATGGCCCTCAACATGAACTTCCTGTGCTCACTGGCTGGCACCATGTTTTGCAAAATGATGTGTCCAGGCACATTTGTCCTCTCACCAGGTTGTCCTTTCTCCTTTTTCCTGTCCTCCCCCATTCTTCCCTTCCAAGTCTCTTCACTCTTCTGGGATAATCTTCCTGAGCTGCAGGGAGCAACCTGCCTCAGCCAATGTAGGCACACCCCTTTCACCTGGAATATTGTCAAGGGGAGCATCCTCCACTCACCAGGGCCTCCCTCTTTGGTACTCTTGCTCTTTCTTCTCCTTTCCTCTGCTCCACCTCAATCACAAGGCCTCAGTCATGCTTCCTATTTGTTCTACATTAATTTATCACAAATCTGATACCTTCAGTCAACCATGAATGTCCAAGAGAATGCACATGGGTCAGGTCACAGCCCTCGGGGCCATGTAGAGTAGTATGCATGGTGAATTACTAAATCCTTTTCTGGACAAGTTTAGAACCTGTGGTTCCCCCAGGGCACTGGACCAATGAATGAGAACACGTGTGGTAAGAAAGAAAATCCTTCCTGGGAAGAGGACTTTGGAGTGGACTACTATCACAAACTGAATTTCTGATGGATATTCTTCAGGAGTGCCATTAACACAAGTCACTTCTCATTTGTACTTTAAATTTAGGTGCTGTTAGCATTTAGAAAATACAATCTAGGTTTCAATTTCAAAAGCCCCACAACAATCTCCTTTTCTGTGTTTGGTTTTCCACGGTATCTCTGTGTGTGAATGAAGCAGCTATTGCTGCAGTTAACATAAATATTAATTTCATGAGCAGGATTAATGCTCTCATGTATTGCAGACCAAAAGCATTACATCTCTTGTGTGTCTCTCTGTCTCTGGAAATTGGCTGTGCAGTGCTGGCCATTATGGTGCAGGCGGGGCTTCCATTTGGCCTTTGTGAATACTGTGGATCTAGATTTTATACACAAGTGCTAAATTTAGGCACTAACAGATTTTCTCCTTTGGTTTCTCTTTCGTTGTCATCACTTTTAGCATAAGGTCCATACCTGTACACACGAACACTCCTCACACTTCTCAGTATTCTTCAATTACTTGACTTGGTTTTATCCTCTGTGAATGAGGTAGAATCTTTTTTTGTGTCTTCTGTCAAAGGAGGAGTGAGCTTGTTCTCCTTTTTTCTTAATGATTTCCCCTTTTACTTTATTATTATTAGGAAAAGAATGAATGTCTCTAGTAGCATTTTAAATTAGCTTGACACATATATTTCATGGTAGGTATGGAGTCATCCTAAGAATCAATCTATTGCCTGCAGTTATATCAATCAAGTGTTGCCTAGGCAATGTGATACAAAGTCTGCTAAGTCCTTTGAACATTTGTCTTTGTTCCTCTCTTCATTCATGGAGATGATCATCTTACCACCTTTCCTGTCACTGGGATTTTCTACTTCAATTTAGTTTATATTTGCTGAATTTAACTGAGTACGCTATGTTTTACCTGGTAACCCCAGATGACACCATTTCCAATGGCTATTACTCTATTAAATTACTTGTCTGTGCCTTTTTAACATGGGAGTAAAGAGTTAAACAGCAACCATTTCAGTGAAACCAGAAAACAATTGTAAGCTTTTTAAGATAAAGGACTTTTACTGGATTTGTTTCCCAGTATACACTCAGAGCTGCAAGGGTTCCACAACTATTTGTCAAATGAGCTAAAAGATGATATGTATTGAACAACGTGGTTCCCATGTCTGTTTCTGTCTTATCTTCACTTAAGCCATTTTTCCTAATGACTGGAGAGTAAACATTTTATGTTTTGTTAGTTATGTGCTTTCCATTGTGATGTTGTGATTGTTCAACTTTGTCAGCATGATAGTAGCTGTAGGCAAATTTAAATGAATGAATATGGCCTTGTTGCAATAAAACTTTATTTATAAAAACAGATGACCAGCTGGATTTGGACCGCAGGTAGAAGTTTGCCAACATCTACCATATGCCCTTATGTGCCCACCCCAAATATGAATCCATTGATCTATCTCAACTTCTTCTAATAGCAATAGTGATAGAAAAAAAGAGTAATAGGAGTTGTGACAACCATTATAGACGCTCTTGTGCCATAATTCTCTACTGGGGACTGGGAGGGGAATACAGATATAGGTATGGAGATAGAGATAAGTATAGAGATAGAGATAGTGATAGAATGGAGATAGAAATAGAATAGAGATAGATCCTCCTTTTAAGCTACACACTTGTTAACACTCTCCGAGAGTCTTAATGTGTTGTTTAGTGTCACAGACTGCCAACAGCAAATGGTGTTAGAAGGAATTAATATTTTTCAGTTACTTTATTGTTATGGCTATCACAACATGGGACAGTTTTCAAGAGCAGCTTGTCGGGTTCCATGCTTTCAGAAAGGTAGTTCCTCCAAGGAAAGGACTGACTCCCAGGGTAGCTTCTCTGGGGGCAGAGAGTGAGTTGTCATCCTCTGAACATTACTCTCGAACACTGGGATTCCCAAAAAGAGAGATCTAGATTGGAAAAATGAGACCCTCATGAAGCACTAGAAATCAGAAGAAGGTGAATGATGAGGCTTAGGCCCTATAGGTTTTGGCTCATATTTAGATCCAAGGACAGTGTCTTTGTTCAAAACATGGCTAACCACACTATATGAGGGCCACTGCGCACTCTTACTTGTAAGAGCACTGGGAGACAAGTTTCTGGCCCTGGCAGGAATTAGTTCAACAGGCAGACAAATGACCAATAAGAGGAGTATTGGCTGCCGAGATCCAGAGAGACTGAGCCCCAGCAGACCTTGCTTGCTTGCCATGTCTGACTTCGAGGTCTCATAGGTACAACCCATTTGATCAGAAAAAAGAGGAAGTTTCTGTGAACACAGTTACTGAACTGTCTTGTGCAGAGGCAAATAAGCAGCAAAGGCAGAAGTAAAGACAGTGGTTATTGTGTCTGTAACCACTTGTTTTGTTTATTTTCCTTTTTGATCAATATTTTTTCTCCATCTGCTCTAACTCTTTACTTGTTTAGTCATAGTGTGTTCCTCTTTTATTAATGTCTGTCTTTTTTAATACTAAGGAAGAGTCTTTTGGTACATAAAATGTTTTCCATATACATATATTTTTGTCCTTTCTTTTATCCATGTTCTCTTCTTTCCTGAACTACTTACCCATTTCTCAACTGCTATCAAACCTTTGTAATTTAACTTTGACATCAATTCCTCATTCAGAAAGTGTTCCTGATTTTAGAAGCCTCCATGGGCATATGTGTTCCCTAGGCATATGTCTATCACCACATTCATGAAATTGTGTGAGAACTATTTGTGTGAGTTCTTTGTATTAAATGATCTTTGGGACCCTACCTAAGCACAATGCCTTTTACATGGGTAGCCTTCCGTAGGATAAGATTTGGCACTCAGGATCATAGAGATAAACCCGTGATCAAAGCTAGAGAGGGAGGATGCAGCAGATGGAAGATTCTGGCCTGACTGCACCACAGCTCCCCAAACCATGCCTCTTAAGATTAACCTACTTTTATAGTTTAGGAATGTTGGGCCATCTGTGGCAGATGATTAGATAAGAACAATAACTAGTCCTTTCTCTTGGGTGTTTTCTCTCTTTTTCTCTATTTTCACTTTCCCAACCCAGGCAAATGCCCCTATGGAGTTGTTGGAGCATATTCCCGGGGTGCCTCTTAGATCCTACTGGCTTCTCACAAAGGCTTCTCTCACGGGAAGAGCTCTTTCCCTTGTACCTCCCTTGACTACTCTAACTCCAAATGCTAAGACTTTCATTAGAGCTCCTTTTCCATAAACCCCAGAAACTAGAGATGCTCTGTTTGGCCTGTTTCTGTGCCACAGAGCTGTTAATACAACACTGTACGATGGAAATGGTCTTAGGGTAGACATAATCACATGGGATTATTTGTTTTTTTCCAACACTAAGGGACTCCACGTAAGTACCCGTGTTTATTTGTGACTTGCTTGTCTTTCTTGCATTGTTGGAAGAATAGAATCATGGTTCATGGTTCATTTTACACACACACACACGCACACACACACACACACACACACACACACACACATTCTTTGATGCCCCTTACCCCGGAGGACAGCTTCATCTTCAGAATACTTGAGGAACAATGGGCTGACCGCTGATGGTAACAGCTTGCATTGGTGCAGGACTGTCTCATGCTGCTTTCTGTGATGAGGAAAACATTTTTCTAAGTTTTTGGTTCCTCGAATTTGAAATAAAAACACCTTCCCAAATGATACCACAGGGCTTCTGGTACTAGATGTGGTAGGATAGTGATAATCACTTTGAAAAAATTCCATATGGATGGTATTGATATTTTCATTAATGTTACTGTCCTGTAAACATCCCAGAGTAATTCGGTGTGAACAGCAGTAAAACAGGGGATGACCTCCTTCCTCCCCTTCTACTGTGGAATAATCTTGCAAAAAGAAGAAATATAGTCTTCAACACGTTAAAGAAGGATTGTTTCCATATTAGTCCACAAGAACACTTGTGTGTGTCTTAGTGGGCTGAAAAATTAAAAAAAAACTTGTGAAAACCAAATCTTCTATGATCTCTTCCTGCCCCAGTTTTAAGTCTTTCCTCTTCTATTTTCATAACAAAGTAATATTTCAGGAAATTATGATAAGCTTTTCCCTTCACGTCTCATGATTTACACAGTATCTTGTTTTGTAATTTCCTGTCCTTTGACCAAACCTTCCAAGGCAACTTTCCAATCTGCAGAATTGAAACTTTGAATGAAAAAGGGAAAAAACACATTTATTCAAGGTGCTATCATAATGGCAACCATTATTGTTCCCACGTATGGGCACAATAATCATTTTAGACCTTTTGCCATTTTTTCAGGTGCTTTACAAATATGTCAGGTAATCTCCATGACAGCAAATTATTCCAAAAGATAAGGTACCAGGCACCTCCTTCTTATTTTGCATATTTGAGAAAACCAAAGTGAATTTCAAGTTTCTTTTATTCAACTCAGAGTATTTTTAGTAAGAAAAAAAAATATTATTCATGGTATCTATTAAAAATTTTTAAATTTAAATTTCTAATCTCAACTACTATGTTTTATTTGCATTTTCTAATTTTTAGGGTAAAACCTAAATATATTTGATTGTCATGTAGATGTACTAGTTTAAAAACAATCTATGCTAGTTTATTTACTTTACACTTATGAAACAGTTGACATAGGGCTCATATTTGTAAGTATTTCACAATGAAGTTTTCATTTTAAACAGTGGATGAAAGAATGTTTAGCAATCCAAATTCCTGCCATTTTGAACTTATATACTTTGTTTTAGCACTCTAGTCAGTCCTAGAGTCTAGATATTATTATGATTTGCACAGAAATATTTCTTGAAATATTGTCATTCTATAATATACTTGTATTTCATGAACATTTGTAACTGAAAGTCTTTACCTTGGTATAAAGTTCTCTGAAATGTATTTCCAATATAGGTTAATGTTAAATGGGTCAGATCAGATGTTACATGGATCATGAGGACATGTTTTAATTTTTAAGATGTGTATCACTTGTTTGAAGTTAGAACATATACTTAAGACTCTAAAGGCACAGAACTGAATGTTATGATTCCTAATCTCTTATTTTCTTTAGAGAAAATCTAGCAGGCTAAAACAAATATTGAGATAGTACAGCTAAGCTCTATTCAAAGAAAATATATTTGCTTTGCTTATGGTCAGACATTCCCACAATTATTCTCTGTAGCAAATCTGATATTTCAAGCTGTTATTTTTGGAACTGGTACTGTTGTGGCTCATTAAGAGCCTTGCAAATGCCAGATATTGTCATGACCATAGGATCTCCTTTAATTCTCAAGCACCCTTGCACAATCTTTATTTCATATATGAGAATACTGAAGCCCGAAGAATCTTGATGAAATTAGCTCACAAATTATCTTCTCTTTTAGTCACCAGAAATGTGCTTAGATTTTCATTTTTTTCCCCATGGATAAAAGAAACAGTTTATGAAGAAGGTAGTAGTACACACCATCTGAAGGATACTTGTGGGCAAAGAAACTCAATCACATGCATGTGCACATCTTACCTCTGTTCCTACTTTCCCTGGTAGAATTTTAGCAATTCTCCAAGGCTCAGTCCTAATACTTTTTTCTCTCTGTTCTTCCAGTGTGAATTTCCACTCTTTCTCTGTGTTGTCACAGTTCATTAGAGCAGTGGCAATAGTGCATTCATTGAAAGAAGGTTTACTCAGTGTCTCCTTGTACCTGAAATAACAGCTGAAGGTGAAGAAGTCCGTCAGTCCTTGAGTGTAGGATCCTTGTTCTATTCATTTTTGTCTCTCTCAGTATGCAGCACAGGCAGTCACATCAAACAAACTTACCATTAATTTCATTTTTAATGAGATAGATTGCAGGTAGGTGACACACTTATATGCTGTCTCGTATACTGAGGAGTTAATAATTGGGGATCCCCACAATTAGAGTTAGGTGTGCTTGTTATCGCAAACTACTTTGCAAAGCTGTCATTATTTATTGTGAACACTTTTTCATCTTCAAGAGTTTTTTCAATACATCTAGGAGAAAGACATTATCAAGTCTTTTGCATCTTGTAACTTCTACTTGCTTCCAGTGGGGGAAAGGTTTCAGAACTTTTGTGGGCTGTAATGATTGGGGATGAGAAGAATGGAGCTAGAATACCTATGAGCAATTAGATTTAGAATAAATCAAAATTATATAAAAACCATACAGAATCTTGTGGGTTCAGACATTTGGTGATAAGTCAGCATCATTCTATATATTCTAAAAATTAACATATTAAGTGACTTAGATATTAGGAATGTCTAGAGGACTGTATTAATCAAGATTTTACTAAAGACACAGGTTATAGCACAAGGTTTACAAGTGTATAAGAAATTACAAGACTGGCTTACGATGGTCAGCCACAGAGTCGGCTAAGGAAGCATCCAGAGGGTGTCTGCGCAATGGAGGCTGAGGGGTTCAGTCCAAGGTCTGGAGCTCACTGAAGTGTTCTGTGCAACTCCTTATCAGGAGGTCGATGGGTCTGTGATGGAAAGCTGAAGAGTCTACTCCAGAAAGTTGAAGAGTCTAAGGTAGAAGCTGAAGAGTCTGTGCTAGAAACCAATAGATGAAGTCCAAGCTGAAGGCGAAGACTGGAACTCCTCCAAAGAGCAGAAGCAAGTCTCTCCTTCTTCATTTCTCTTTATGACTGTCCAAGTGAGAAGCTGCCCTAGGGTGGGTTCTCTACCTCCTAGGGTGTAGAATTGATGAGCCAACTTAGTTAAACTTCTAAACTTCTTAAGTTGACACAATCAATCAACCACTACAAGGATCTAGCTAGCTACCTGTTTATCTATGTAGTTACACCAAAAAAAAAAAGCATAGCAAGGATCTTACTGAAGTCACCCTTAAAGATCTAACACTAACCAAGGTTCATGGAAGAACATAAAAAATTTAATTATTGGATTTATGTTTACATGTCTATGTTTAAGATAATCAGTTAATAAAATAAAATTAAAATTAAATTAAATTTAAAAACTTATTTCAAGTATAGGCCCATAATGCTAGCATTTATGTTATTTGAGGGTGACTTCTTGAGAACAACAAGATGTGCAATTTGACATTCTCTGCAATTCAGACCAATGTGGAATTACTCATAGATATTCTGATGAAGGTAGAATAAATCACTTAAACACAAGGTGGTAAATAAGCTTTATGTGTGTTGAAACCATATTACTAGCCATAAAATTATAAACACTTTTTGGGTAAGAACATTCTTCTGTTATTAACTTTTATTTATTGATACTTAAATAGTAATTAGCTATTAAGTGTGTAAATAATAATGGGAATCTCTTACACATGAATACAACCTATAAATTCTTCAAAATATTTTTCTGTAGATTTTTCTCAAGAAGAAATTAACAGTTTTAAAGTCCTGGATGTATAAAGAACCTTATTTGTCATTTCATTTCATTCACAAAACAACTCTTACTGATATATTTTCTCTTATCTCCATTGCAAAAATTAGGATCCAAACATATATTTTGCAGTGCTGGGGATTTCTAGGCATATGGTCTACAAGTGAGCTATTTTTCCAGCCCCAAATCCATGTTGAACTTGTTACCATCTGACAAGTTAATACAAGACAGAGATAAGATTCAAATTTAATTTTTCTTTTTTTAATTTTAAAGGTCTTGTAATTTTCCTCTTGAAAACTGGTAATGAGAAATTTGAGTGATTTTTTTTTCAAGGTTATAATTTGTGGCACACAGAACCCCAGAATTCTCATCTTTTACTTATTGCTATATTCTCTATTATTCTGTGTTCTATGCATAGATATTAGAAAGAAGAGTTTAAATTTTGTTCCTTAAAGATGTCCCTTTGCTCTTCCCCTATCTCAATGAAATCACAGCTAGGAACTAAGGATATTAACTTGACGAAGCGCAGACCAAGATGGCATTTAGTAGATTACTGATGTGGTGTCCTAAACGGATTCTTGAATGAATCATAGAGTCAGAGTTCCTTTGAAAATACCTTTCACTCAAAGACTGAATGGGTTCAGGCTAAATAAACACTAGCAATATCACATGATTGCAAAAAAAAAAAAATCCAATCTCTCAATAATCTCTTCAATCTAGGCCAATAAATCTGGGAAGGATTGGCTCACAGGTATGTATTGTTGGGGAGGCAGTTGGTGGGATTTGGACCTAGCCATTGTGAAATGACTCATTTTACCTTCTAGAGGATACAGTGTGGTATACAGTCCTTTGATGGTGTGGATCTATTCTACAGAATATAGAGTTGAACTAGTAAGGTCACCCACTTGTATGGATTGCATGCTTAAAGTCTCTGGTGCCAGTTATTCCAAGGTTTTGTATAATAGTTTTCAATGGACATATTTTATTTGTCTGTTACTTAAGTTGTTAACTCAAAAGTCTTAGTGATGCAGAGTTCTAAATGTTAGAAATGTAATTTGAAAATAAAATGTTATTCAACTCAGTTAATTTTATTTTGCTTCTTGTCAAGATAAGATGGCCAAATGTGATAAGCACAAAAATGCAGATACTGACCTGATGAGGCAAAGATATTAATCCAGACATAGCCAGTGTGACCAAAGCTCTCATTCTAAAAATAGTATAAGGGGAATCTGTCATTATGTGAATTCCTTTTTTTTTTTCCCAGTACCGGGAGTCAAACTCACGACCTCGCACTTGCCAGGCAGGTGCTGTGCTGTTGAGCTAAATCCCCAGCCTCATTATGTGAATTCCAGGGAACAGTTGTTCCATGGGACAGTGGATGGTACCTGAGGTCTGGGGTACATCAGGGTACATTTGTTTTGATTACAAAGAAAACAGTAAAGGAATCTCAGAATTTAAAAGAGAACTTGAAAATACATTTCTAACTCTGAAATGCTATTCGTCAGGAATGGATACCATTTTTCTTGTGCTTCTAGGGCTTAGTGTATTTCTCAATAATTTCTCAGCTGTGAGCTAAGACTTTAATATTACATCCCTTTTCCAGAAATTTAAATATTAAAGGATATATTGAAGTAAAAGATACTAAAAAATATCCTTAGCCAGGTTTTGCATATGTTCTGGGATTAGAATTGAAGTGTTCCTATTGTTTTCCCCTTTGAACAGCTTTGTGTATTTAAGTTATCCTTTTCCCCCAAAAGGTATAATTGCTCATTCTTAAGATTTAGAAAAGATGGAATTTTAACCTTTTAAAAAAAGCATTAGACAAAATTACAAAATAGTCTCTTGTCTGGCAATCTAACACTTACCATCAAGCTCAGCACGGCTCTGATTAAACTCTTTTTCTTTTGTTTTTTGCATGTATGTGTGTGTATGTGAATAATAACACTTTCAATTTTTTCAAAAAACACATTTTAGGTTTATAATGTTTTATTTAAATGGTAAAAAAATCACAAAACAATAAGCACCCAAGGCTTTAGTGAGACTGGCAATGCACAGTAAGAGGGTTGACACAAAGGAAGGAAGAAACAAAGATTGTGAAAGCAAAGGAAGAAATGAAGAGACGCAGGCACCTGGTGGGTGGTGCTGTGCTTACCCTGAGGAAAGGAGCACATGTAAAATGTCATGCGTTTGTGTTAGGCTGCCCCAAGACACTATGTTAAAATGGCTTTTGACTTCACTGGGGGTCAGGTTATCTCCATGTTTATAATCCTTCAATTTTCTCAAAAGGGAAAATATTCCATTCTGTTGCAAAACTCCAGGGAAAGGCGTAAGGTTTGGAGTATGAGGCCTAACACCATTATTCGCTGTACCTATCTGTGTAGCTTTCTGTAAAGAGTAAGTGATTTCCATTGTATGGTCTGGTCATTTAGTTCCATTAAGAGATTTCTTTTTCAGATCCAGGGAGTAATGATCACTTATAAATGCCGGCATTTACATTTAAGGGAAGCCCTTTATTTATACCATGGATGCAAGTTTTCCAATAAAGCATAATTTTGAAGTTACATTATTTCCCAAATATATATCAAAGTATGTATTTGAAAGCTTTAATGTCAGATTCCTGCTTGGCCAATCAGAATGCTTTCTTACTTTCTGTAAAATATCCCAAATGTGTGTTAACATTTCAGTGAATGAGACATTCCACGATGAGAAACAATAAGCTTTTAGCTTTGAAGCTACAACACATTTCTAGGATTGAGCCATTCTGCTTTTGACTAGATGACTACATGAATGTTTACTGTAACAAGTATAGTACAGATACTGCCATTAAGCAAATTGCATGAGTTCTTAAGACCTCAGTTTACCCACTGATATAGTGAAAAGAATAATTTATTCCTAAAATGTTATGAAGATTAAATAAGAAAATATATGCAATTATTGGCCCGTACTAGGTGTTTGATAAACGATACCTGTTCTCATTTACATTAAATAGGACTCCTGCCATTTTGACAGAGCTACAGATGTGATCAAGTAGAAATCCTTCCCCAGGGAGTCAAGCCTGCAAAGAAATAAATAACACCGCTCACTGAATGACTCTCCATTTGGATGGTAATAAATATAGCTCTGCTGTTATCGGTGAAATAGTCCTAATGATTACCACATTCGTTTTTTTCCTTTGTCAGAAAATGTGAGATTATCGCCTTGGGTCAGTTTGACATAAACCCAGTTTCTGGTCATCAGAGCCTAGTGATAAATAATTTTAATAAATTAGAATTCTGCAGAAGAAAGAAACTTGGAATATGGCACTATTTTCATGTAAAGTTGCAAAATTGGTACAGTATTGACTATTATATATTTCCCTTAATTTTTTTTTGTACCTGTGCCAGAGGAATTACTGAGATGGCCATTATTTTAAAAATTGAATGAATAAATAATTAAAATACAAATACTTTATCCTTTGTAATAGTTGGAGGAAATTTTAAAAGATGTATTTTTATGTCATTAGTAATTGGATTATTTACTCTGTTTTTCCTCCTGTTTACATAGAACATATGGTTGGTCAAATTCCTTTTCCTTTGAATTTTTAATGTGAAATCAATCTTTATTTCTCTATCTGTTTTTACTGTTGTGTTTTATTGATATAGGTGTGAAGTACAAAAATTTGTAAAATGAATTGGCTAAGGTACTAAATCAGTTATTTTGGCCAAAGGCTAATTAATACTCAGAAACAGTCTGTGACACCCTGTGACATCAAATTGAGAAAGTAGCCATCATCTAATGTGTTTCTATAGCTCTTGTTCAAAATATACAAGGTCCAGCCAGTTCATGCTCTCCAGAACCAATAGTTCACCACAGATAAACATTTATAAGCTAGATTCATTTGAAACTTCTCAGGAATATCTTACAAGCATCATCCCATTTGGGCCATTGCTCATGGTATTTGTGGTGGCAGATACATATTGAAAGGGCTCCAAGAGGTACATCCAGAAAGGAAAAAAAAATCCATATTCAGTGGTCCAAGAATGGAATTGTTCATTGTGTCTTGCTTTACAAACTTTATAAACTAGGGCTTTGGTTTCAGGTGTGACTCCAAAGTTCGTAACAATCTTTCTACTTCCTGCTACTTCTAGTCTAGGGTAACAAAGGGAGTTTCCAACCAAGAATTAACAACCTCACTTGTGCAAACTTCTGTATCCTGTTTTCATACTTCATGTTCTTTCCCCACGAGCCCCATAATCTGCCTTTGTAACCTATATGTTTTGAAGTTTTTAATCTTCCCCTCTGGGGCTTATGTCCTACTTTCATTGACACTGTGTAGTGTTATTCTCCTGGCTATTGGCTTCTTTCGGTGAGGAAACCACTGAAACGGATAACAGGAGAAAAGTCTCGCGTCTACTATTTTGCCACGTGAATTTTACATTTATTTGTCTTCAGTGTCATCTTCTGCAACATGAGTCAAGTTGGTGATCCACTTTTACCAATCCTTTAAGTTTTAACCTTGAGAGTAGTAGAAATGAATGTGCAGACTTCTGCAGGTGCCAAGGTTGGGTTTGAAACCTGGGTTGAATACTTAGCATTGTATAACTTGTTCAGTTGCTTTATCTCTGAGAGCCTCAATTTGCTTTCTTGTGCTATGAGCATAATAATTTCCCCTTCAGAGAGCTGTTATGAAAATTAAGTGAGGAGCACAATACTAAAAGAGTATCTGACACATACTAAGCACTCAATAAATGTTAGCATCTACTCCTTGCCACTCCACCCAGTGCTAAGTTTATAAAATACTTTCTCTTACAATTGGTTAGCTATGAGGAGGATTCTGATCCTGGGATTGAATAATGAGACCCAGAAAGAACACTGACCTGCTTAAAATGAATAATAAGTGAGAAATCAGGAACTGGAATTCATGTCTCATTTGGTGTTTTTTCAACCAAGCAAACACAATACTACATTAACAACACATTTAGTTTTTGATACCCTAATATTCCTTTTATCCTAATAGGATTTTCTCAGGGTCTTGGTAGCTGATGAAATAAGTGTTATCTTGTGCTATATGTTTACTAAAAATAATCATGATTTTGTTACAGAACTATCTAATCTAGGATCAATGTCCATATTCGCATACAGTTACAGTAAATGGATAAAGTCTAAAGTTAAAATGTGATCTTCTATTTGTCACTCACACTTTGCAATCTTTCTGAGGATATAGACTGGGATTTGAAATGGTTCTCTGCGAAGTTCATTTGAGGATTAGCATGCAAATGAAAGCTGCTGATTTATTTGGATAGAAAGCACCACTCCTATGGTATTCTGCAACAGTCAAGATGAACCGTGAGTGTAAGTCTGCCTGTATTTATGGGCTTAATGATAAGCATATGGAGAGAGGATTCAATCCTCCTTTGAAAGCTGCACTAATACATTTCTGTTCAAATACATTAATCAACATTCCCATCTAAGCCATTTACTTGGGAAGAAGAAGTTCAATTGCAGGGCTCTCTCACTTTGGCCTCTTTACTGAAAAAGAAACAGTAATTTTTGTGCTTACATGGATAAAAGCACACAAAGCTTTCCCTTTCCTTTGTTATGCTTGTGACATCAACTGACCCACACCGGGCAACTCTTTGTGATAAAAAATGTGCAAAAGAAAGTAGCAGCCAGGAACAGACAAGAGAAAAAGCAGAGGAAGAACTGGGTGGAGGTGCATTTTAAAAAGTATGAAAATGGAGTGTTTTATTTATTTTATTTTGACAACAGTAAAAAAGACTCTACTTAGAGGAAGCAGAATTCAAGATCTTCCAGGAGCCAACCAGGGCAAGCCATCAACAAATCTTGTCTTTATTTGCTTCTAACCAGACTTCTTATTCTGTTTTCACCAGGCAAAGGTGCTATTAGTTACTGAATACATAATGTATGCCAGATACAATTCTAAATAGGCCAACTGCATCCTTATTTAAGTTTCTTCCTAGAGTAATCCTGGTAACTTTATGCTCTGGGTCTCTTTGTTCTTGTTTTATAGAAGGCTAGAAAGTTTATACTGTTTTTCATAGAAATGATAAGCTCAGAGTCAGGAACTGAACATATGCATGCCTGATTTTGAAGCTTGAAATCTTGACCACTGTGCTCATCAGCACCTGTTGGAGGTGATATGTATGATGGTTGTCACTTGGGTTAGGCCGCGGTGTCCAGAAGTTTGGCCAAACATTATTTTAAATGTTTCTGCGTAAGTATTTTTGTTTGGCTGAGATTAGCATTTATATCAGCTAATATTCAACAATGTAGATTAGTCTCTGTCCTGTGGGTAGGACTCATCCAATCAGTGGAAGGCCTCATTAGAAAAAGACCTACTCCCAGGAGAAGGAGGAATTCTGACAGCACCTGGTCTTGTGACTTGAATGCCAGCATTAGCTCTTCTCTATGTCTCAGCCTACTGATGGGCCCTGCAGATTTGGGACTTGGTAGCCTCTACAAGCAAGTGCACCAATTCCTTAAAATACATTTCTCTTCCTAGTTGTCCACGTGATACAGAGCTATTTCTTTGGAGAACACTGACTAACACAGAGCTCCTCTTCATTTTTTCTTTTCATTTGCATCAGCTGATGAAGAGCCGACCCAGAGTATGTTCGCCGGTTTGTGCAGTCGGTTGCAGATTCAGCCGGGCATGATTACCCCCTGCGAGCTTTCTTCAGGATGTTGGCGTGGTGGCTAAGACAGATGAACTTCCTTTCTTTTATGCAGGCTAAACTCCTTGTTTCCTTGTTTAGCAGCCTAAGATGGGTCATATTATTTAGGATTTAGTAAATTTATCCCAGTGTATCTTGGAAATGTGTTCAGAAATCTACCCAGTGAGGACATATAAAATATAGAGCTTCTTGCAGAAAATTCTTATTTCATGCAAGCCCACATAGGCCAGGTAATATCATAGCTACTTTTCATAGCCATAATAAAAACATATTTTCCTGTGCTCCTCATGAATAACTTTAAGAAAACAAACTTGTTGATTGTAATTTTTTGCATAAGAAGACTGATGCTCCAAGGTAATCTGTAACTTACTTTAGTTAAGTAGAAAAGCTAGATTTCAGTCCAAATCTGTCTGACCTTAAAGTGCGTCTTTTGATCGTTCAGTAAATACCTTCTTCTATGTATGTTTTGCTCCCCAAAGTAAGCTTAACAATGCAAAATATGAAAACCAAGTAGTGAACAGTTCATTCTCCTAGTAGGAAAAATGTAGTGTTTGTAATTAAATCTCTGGTACTAGAATAATCTTGGTGGCCTTCTTCGCTTATTGCATGCTGTTCCTTAGTTCTGTCCGTTTCTTTAAGAGTGAATATTTGACCTTGTGTAGTAACTATCCAGTGCTATTTTACCATAATGTTTTTACCTCTGTTTCAATCATATTGGATTTACAAAGGTTAGAATTCATCGTCAAATTGTTTTCATTCACTTTCCTTCATGCGATGCAACAATAAGGACTTAATACATTAAAACAAATTCAGCTTTACAAAAGAAAGTGAATATTTTTAACCTGAGTTGTTAGCAGGCAAACAAGTACTACCACTGGGGGTTTTTAAATGGTCCTTCACTTATCAGTCGATGTACATAGCTCCAAAGGGCTTTAAGATGTAGTGCATGAAAGTGTGTTTTTATTTAATCTATACGTTAACATGGAAAAGTTAGGAAATGTCTGCTTTTCATAGTATTTCTTTTAATTATCCTGTTTCTCATCACAAATTACCTCTCAGACTTTCAGAATTTAGTTTGGTTAGATAGTGATTTATTACAAAAACAGACTAAGACAAAGTAAAACCAAATAATATACAAAACAGAAATATACAACATTTGCTAAGAGAACTTTGGTATGCTACCAGCTTGCTTGTAAGGGGAAACAACAGTGTTTGGAAATTGATGGTTTTACATGCATCTTTAACATCTAGCTTCAATTCTTGGCAACATTATCTCTTGATCCTGGGAAATTACTATGACTGTCCAAAATAAGGTCTGAAAAAAAAGTTAGACCAGGCTTAACAAAATCAGACCATGGTGAGCACATGAATTTAGTACAAGCGCAAAATAAAATCAAGAACATTGGAGATGATCTACTTCTGAACGTGGAGATATTTTGTCAAAACCTGTGTCGTTCTTACTGTAATGAGGGCAGCGGGGATGGGGGAGAGCATGGGAAAGTCCCATAGTGAAGTGATGGCCAAAGGATGTGTTTCCCTGTGACCTTTATCCAAGGTAATTGCGTACTATCAACTGTAGCCACTAACTGATTCAAAGCAGTATGAACTGAAGGGATATTCCAAGCTGAATTAAAAAAAACCCAAACCAACAGAGTTAGTTTCTCCACAACCCTGGTTTATTTCCAATAAATCTTCACTTCCTTTTTTTTCAACCCTTGTATATAGAGCTGCCAATATTCAGTTCAAAATGAAGCATTCAATATGAGCTCTTAAGTTGATCCATGAATCTGATTATTATTTTAGCCTGGTAAAGTAAGTGGATAAAGTTCAAAAAGATGGAAGCAAGTCAAACATAATCACAACTCTATATCCACAACATTGTGTATGCTCAAAGAATCAACCAGAACAAAATGTCCAATTGGTTTAAAGTTTAAGTGGATTTTAATATTACAAATGTGGTATAATTTTCTGTAAGTTTATTTGTATGGTACAAACTAAAGAGATGAGACGTCTTCAAAGAGCAGAGCACTTAATTGGTGCCAAATGATTTAATGTGTCAAGTTAACCGCTTTGACATATCTGCGGCATAAGCTTTTAAGCGTATTGGGAGAAGTAAGCCTGGTCCCCATTTGGTGGACTTCTGCAGAACTCTCACACACGTAACTCTCTTTGATATAGCTCTTGAAGGAAGGATTACTGTGAGCGGAAGGCAACAGGATGTGGGCGCCTGACTCACAATGCAAGGCAGCCACATGATGCCTGTGTTGACATCAGCAGTGCAGGGACGTTTTCTCGGGGTTTCACACCAAGAGCAGCTGAGCCCGCTGTTGTGAGTCGGACCACACACTGCATCAAGCATCGAACACGGTTTTGTGTCACAGCAGCTCTCATAACCGTGCTGCCTGCAGGACCTCAGATGGAAGCTGACACTGTCAACTGCCCTTTCTCCCCCTGCCCTGTCTTCCCCTCTTGCTGTTTCCATGGCTGCCTGCAAGAGTTGGCTCACAAAAACAAAAACCAAACCAAGTAGATTGCTGAAAAAGCTCGCTCACCATCCAGCTACCTGAAAGAAGCACTACCATATTTTCTCTATCTTCTTTGAACATCCTTGATAATGATGGAAAGAGGTTCTTTCCTAGAACAGCAAGGCTGGGAGTAGCAGAAGCCTACCTCATCTTGAGAAATAGTGACCTCATTGTCTCAGAGGCATCCATAGACCTTTTGTGACATCAATCATGTTCCAGTTTGTAAGTGTTGTTTCTGTATAAATATTACTCTTCTGAGACAGAAAACATGCCTTTTTTTTTATTGTCTATAGCACCTACATGGGCCCCTGAAGATAAATATGATTAAACTGAGTAAACTCAGGAGGAATTTTAATGAAAAGCAGGAAGTGTATTAACACATTCACTATTAACTGAGTGACTCCTATGTTCAAAGCATTGTCCTAGTTCTAAGTGATATGAACACGAAGGTTAGAAGTTTCTGTTCTCAGCTCAGTCATGTGGAAATGAAGGAGAGAGAGGAAAGAGAGAGAGAGAGAAAAAGAGAGAAAGAGAGAAAGTGAGACAGAGAGAGAAAGAGAGAGACAAAGAGAGAGGGACAGAGAGAGAAAGAGAGAGACAGAGAAACAAAGAGAGAGAGAGAGAGAGAGAGAGAGAGAGAAGGGAATGATGGGAATGAAGATGAACTCTCACTGGGGTGAGTTGTCCAAGTTTTCAGGAGAGGAAGAGAAAACCTGAGTTTGGAGAATAGGTGGTATCCAATGGGCGGAAAAGGAAGAGAAGGACTCCAGACAAAGACCCTATGCAAAGTCACGTAATGGAAGAAGGGGCAGGGAGGAGAGAGGGGAGGGGAAGGAGATGACAAAAGAACTATGATGTGTTCTGTCCATGTACCAGCTCGCCGTGAGGAATGAGATCATTATGACGGCAAACATGGACTAATACCAAATTGGGAAAAACCCACATCATGGAAATGATATTATTATTAGGAAATGAGGAGAAGTGCAGAGTGACTGGAACATTGAGGGTGAGAAGGAAGAAAGCAGCATGAATTTATTTTGTATTGTTGCCCAAGAAGTGATCACAAATCGACAGCTGAAGACCATATGGAGGGACCATCTCAGCCACTTCATAAGTTAGGAGTCTGGATATGGGTTGCAGTGTCCTCTGCTCAGGGTCTCATTAGGCTAAAATCATGGAGGTGCCTGAACTTATCATCTTTGTTGAGGCTTCAGATTTCTTTTGGGCTACTGTGGTTATTGGTATAATTCAGCCTTTTGGAGAGCAGTGCTGGGGATTGAACCTAGGGTCACTCACATGCTAGACAACTGTTCTATCATGGAGTGACACCCTGTCCTGAGTTTAGTTCTTTGGAAGTGTGTGATTGAGGACAGGTTTTATTGTTAGGTGTGGACTGGAAAAACTGAAAGATTAGATCTGACCCTTAAGTGCTTGCCAGGTAATCCCTCCACGGGCTCTGTCTTAACCTGATAGCTTGCTTCACCTTTGAGAACAACAGAAAAGCATTCCTCTGATGGTTTACCTTCTCCTAAAGTACTCACTTGATTAGGTCAGACCTACCAGGGTGGTCTTCTTGAAACTCTCTTTTAATTTTTATTTTTATGAGTACATGTGTGCCGTACATAATGACTACATTCACCATGAGATGATTACATGTACATAAGACATCTTAATTCTTTTCAGATTTCCTTCCCCTGCCTTCCTCATTCCTTGCCCCTCCCCTCCCCCATCTCTTGGTCCTATTTGCCTTTTAAAAGACCCATTTCCCTGTTTTCTATTATTCCTTTAAATCTTAAAGGCAAGTGATCAGTAACCAGAAATATCCCACCCCATGCACTGGCTCTGCAAATGCTCAAGAGGAGAATATTATAATAGGCAAGTATGTAGTCAGAATCTTGAAGTTCATCATTGAATTCTTCCTATGTACTGCACCTAGGGAGATCTGAAGGGATCTAAATCTTGAGTTTTCTGTGGGCCCTGATTATTAGCCACCCAGTTTTGAGTCTCTGCATTGATAGAAATTTTAATCTATAAAATAGAATTGTGAACTTCACAGAGAAAATCTAAATAATAAACACAATAGTGCAGTCATGTGGGATGGCTTCTAGGGCCCCTACACTGACACCAACTACTGAGGATGTTCAAGTCCAATATGGAAAAAGGTGCATATTTATATACAGCCAGTACACATGCTCTAGTATACTTTAAATCAGCTCTAGATTGCTTATAATACCTAGTACAATGTAAATGTCATGTTATAGTCTATTGTTTGGGAAAAAATGACAGGAAAAATGTCTGTTCATGTTTTGTACACTTATTTTTCTTAAATTTTTATTATATAGTTGATGGCATTGTGGATTCAGAATTGCAGTAAGAAGAGCCAACTTTGTATCTAAAAGAGCTTATACATTGCTTTACATAAGTATCTTTGGCCTGAGGTATGTGTCTTTGATCTTGTAAGCCACCCTGAGGAGCTCATTCACTATTCTTTATGGTAGAGGATAGAAAACTCACCAAAGTTTCTCAGAGAGTAGGCAATATGATGAGATTAGCTTTTTGTACTGGGCCCTGGTGATCAGGAATCTAACCTCAAGGCAACTACTTATTTGTATTTTTATTATCTTAACTGATGATTAGAGATTTGTTAATTCCTTTTTGGAAGTTTTTTTATTAAGAAAAAAATCCAAACATTTAGTATACACAGAAGAGTATAATGTCTCCCCCATGTACTTATTATCCGGCATCAGTAGATACTAACATTCTTCAATACTTCTTTCATCTAGGCCTTCTCTCCCTGCTTCCTTTCATTTTATTATTAATTTATTAATTTAGTTCTTTTGGAGGTCAGATTTACACATTAAAACGCACTGATCTTAACTGTATAATCTCAACTAATGCATACACCCATGTGACCCACAACTTCATCAAGATATAAGATATTTTTTTCACTTCAGATAGTTCTTTTTCTTCTGATCCAATCACTCCCACTCTGCTAAGAGACAGAAGCCACTTTTTTCCACCCATAGGTTAGTTTTTTCCACTTTTAGAACTTTATAGAGATGGAACTATATGGCATTACTCTGTCTGGCATCTTCCTCTAGTGTAATGTCTGGGTAAAGCATTTATGTCATTGAGTATATTTGCGCTTTGCTCCTTTGCACTGATGACTAGTGTGGAATTAAATTCATTTTTTCATTACTTTCATAACTAGGCTGTTTCTGGTTTAGAGTTATAACAAAGCTGCTATATGAGTTGTTATAGACATCTGTGGACATGTTTTGTTTTCATTTTTCTTGAGTAAATACATAGGAGTAAGATGTTGAAGCCAACAGGCAACTGCACATTTATATTTATTAGAAACTGCCACACTTTCTTCCAACATATTTATAGCATTTACTTCCATTAGCAATGTGCCTAGCATTTGGTGCTGCTGGTCTGATTGCAGTCTTTCTGTTGGGTGTATACTAGTGTCTCATCATGGTTTTAGTTTGTTTTTTCCTAATGACTAACTATGTTGGATAATCACACTTAGAAGTGGAATAATAATGCTTAACAGCATTGGCTTTATTAGTATCAGATAACCCTAGATCAAATCTTGGCTCTGCTTTTCTTCCTGACAAAATTTTTAACTTTACAAAAGGAGTGTAATCCTAGTATTTGTTATATGAAATTGTTATAAGGGGTTAAGTGGCATAATGATATAGAGTTTTTAGCAAAAGATGTGGGGAATAAATAGCAGTTTTAGTATTCAGTGAGGCTAATGAACTGCACTTATTGTCACACCAATCCTAAAGTGGGTTATTTACTTACTGTTATAATTTTGGTTGATGGTTGATTACAGAACTGAGTTTTAAATCCAGGGCCTTTGCACTGAGCTACATCCTCAACCACCTTCCCCCCACCAAAAGAAAAAATATTAAGGTGTTGCTCATATGCTAAGTTGCCCAAGCTTGGATGGAATTTGCCATTCTCCTGCTTTAGTCTCCCAGGACTACTTCTAAATGGAGGGAGTGGAAGGAGGGATTTTCACATGCAGAGGTCACAGTTCCTAACACCCCTTGCTTGACATGCAGCATAACCAAGCTTATCTCTGTCCTTGGAGCAACCAAACCATCCTGCATGGATTGGCCTCAGCTATGTGCCTCAGCTTGCTTCTTCCATAGTAGTGGATGTGACTCCCTGGTTGTCGCTTCCTCTATATCTTTTTCCCGATGTTGCTTCACACAAACACACATTGCCTGTGTTGCCACTTCTTGCTTTTCTTTTGCCCAACCTCCAGTTTCCTCTTTCTATTACTTTCAATATATGCATTTGAAGTTTTATTTTAAATATGTCAAAGACAAGCAGAAGTGATACTTGGGAGAAGTATCCTTTTGCAGGTAGACGTGAGGGAGATATAGACCTTTCCGAGCTGGAGAGGAAATAAGCTCAGTCTTCTAAAACTTCTTTGGGCTAAATTTAGTAGACATTAGGATAGAGTTTAACTTTATGAACTATTTTGTACTTCTATCTTCAACAGAGAAAGGGATGGCTTAGAACAACCTGGACCTTAAAGAAGATATAAGAAGGCTTAAAAATCTCTGGGTGACTGATATCATCCTACTGATATCTTCTATAGCTTGTTGTAATTCTTTTTAGAATAAAGCTCAGAAGGAAGGATGTGAAGGACAGAGCGTAGAACTATCCAGAAATGGAAGAAGTGACTAAAACACAGAGTCGAGGGAAGTGGCCAGTAAAGCAAGAGCCAAGCTGTGTGGCAAAGAGGCTGCGTGATGGAAAGGAAAGTGATACCATTGAGCAATACTTCAGAGGAGGAAGTAGAATGACGACTCAAAGTGGGGTCGTTGGACCTGGAAGTTAGAAGTTCATTTGTCATGCTTCTAACAGGGACATTTGTGGGCAGTGGTGAAGGGTAGAGGAAAGGAAGCCAAGGCATACTGAGTGAAAGAATAAGTGGAAAATAAATAAATTCAGATCTGTTCTTGAAGAAATAATCCAGAGCTGGGGATATAGCTCAGCAGCACAAGTGCCTGCCTGGCAAGCACAAGGTCCTGAGTTTGACTCCTGGTAAAAAAAAAAAAAAAAAAAAAAAAAAAAGGAAGAAATAATTCAGAAGAGCAGAGAAGACAAAAATGTGCAAGGAAAGATGGTTTATGTAACTTTTGGCATGCTACTTCTCTGGGACTGTGTAAAAGAGAATAATAATACACATTCCATAAGACTTAGTGCAGATTAAATTGATTATAGATATAATATGCTTTAAACAGTCATGGAAAACACTAGAAAATATCACGTATTGTTGTATTATTGTATTATTAAAGCAGAAATAGAGTAGCTTTTTTCTAATTATCCAAAAGTCACAGAGATCATTACATTTATCCTGATTCCATTACTGGCTCTTCCATTCGAAGAACCAGGCCTACTTTTTCCCTGATTCAATTCTTATTGCCCCCAGCTCAGCGGTGTCACAGTGAAATTCTTCAATCCTTGAAAAGTTTTTTTCTTTCCTCTTCGAGTAACTACAAGACCAGAATAAGCAAAAAATGAGGAAGCTATGTTAAATCTGCAGAGCAACAGTATTACTTTTCATTGACTTTCATTTAAAGTACGTAGAAGTCACTGTAGTGCTCTGAGAATGATCCCTTTCATTCTTTCTTTCTCCCTCTGTACTATTCTTCTTCTGATTTTACAGGGTTTCTAAGCTATAAAATATATACGTTTTCTAAAATCTTGGAGCCTTGCTTTTTATTCTACACCTCTTGATCTCCTTTCCCTTTCAAAACACTGTGTTTGCTGTCTAAATAACTATATTGGATGTGGGGCACAGGGGAAATGAGAGGAGGATGAATAATTTCATGTTCAACAAAATAAAGACACAGGGGCTGGGGATTTAGCTCAGTGGCACAGCGCCTGCCTGGCAAGCACAAGGTTGTGAGTTCGATTCCTGGTATTGTAGAAAAACCAACCAACCAGGGGCTGGGGATTTAGCTCAGCGGCAAAGCACTTGCCTGGCAAGCACAAGGTCGTGAGTTCGGTTCCCGGTACCGGAGAAAAACCAAAAAAAAA
>NW_004955405.1:28898096-28948372 GCF_000276665.1 Chinchilla lanigera | reverse complement strand
AAAAAAAAAAAAAAAAAAAAAAAAAAAAAAAAAAAAAAAGAAAAACCAACCAACCAAACAACCAAACAAAAAAGCAACAGCAAAAAAAACAAAGTAAAGACACAGTACAGTGTCAGGTGTCAGGAAAGAAACACTGACGTTACAGTAGAGAAATTTTAAAACCCCAAGCCCAACATTTAGTAGATGGTACCTTTACTCTGTTTCTCTGTGCTTCATAGAAAAAAATGTTACAGAGGGGTTAATATTTATGTGATTGATCTTATGGGGTTTAGTGATGAAGAAATAATAAAGAAAAGAACCCCTAGTAGTACCTGGTATACCCACATCAACCACATTTTCTCCTTTTGAGCTTCCAAAAGGTATGAAATGCGTGTAGTCAATATATATTGGAATTACTTGGCGGAATCACCTCAAAGCAGCTCCTGCTTTATAAAGTTCGGTGTGTGGAATCACAGAGCCTCCATTCTCAACAGCACTCATTCAAATAATGGGGAATGGAACCTTTGCGATGACTGTAACATCCCACTGTAAAGCGCACATTTACATAAAGGAAAGCAGACTGCCGGTGCTGAAACCCACACATAAAGGAAGCACACACTCACCTAAGGATGTAGGGCCAGTGAGGGATGCTGAACCCTAAGTAACAGTCACTTGGATTCAAATGTCTGAGAATTCTGTAAAGTATGGGGGGAGTGAGAATTTTTCTGTACTTTGGAAAAGGCCATCACATGGAGTAGTGGAGTGATTTTATTTTTCCTTCCCTTGAACATACAAGAGCCTGTATGTATAAAATAAACAGAGCTTTTGCTGGGCCAGTGTTACTGGTTCAGTACCTCCCGCTCTGACACCTGATGCCTGCCCGCCTCAGTGGCTGGGCATGGAGCGCCCAGGGGAAATCAGGCCTGGTGAGCATGGGTTTACTGGGTAAAGCCATCAGCATTTACTCCCACTTCCGTCTCACACCGTCTTCCCACCAAGAACTGAGGCTATGTGGAAAGTTGCTCATGCACTGTGATCCTACCAATGGGATTTTCAAAGTGGGGAGTCACAGGATTGGATGTGAAGGTTGACATCAGCTCCCTCAGGCCTTCGAAGCCACAAAATGTAAAAGGTCGCAGTCACATCCATTGTGGCTGAACACCTGTGCCAGCCTTTGCAGGAAGTGATCGTGTCCCAAAGGCACATGCCTGTCCCTCACTTGAATCCTTCCCAGCTGAAGACGTGGAAACAACGATAGCATTGTTTCTCATGAGTACACGGAAGACGTGCTTTTGTCATTCTCTTGAGCTTTGTTGGCTTTTATACCTGGACATTTTCAAATATGAGAAAAGATTACAAGGACTTTTGGTTTCAGATGCTATGATGTACTGCAATAAATGTTGGCTTGAATCCATTCATCTAAGTTCTTTCATATTATTCTGTTGGCAAAAAACCGAGTGTCCTTGGCGGTAGAGGTGTGTTTCAGCTGGAACTTGATTAAGCTTGAGCTTGGAGGGCAAAAGGCAGGGAATTCCTGTGAAGATGGATTTTGAGCATGCAGGAATTCTGAGCTCACTGTGACAACTTTGAATAATTCTATTTGTTATTGGAAATGGGTGTGTAAACATACTTCTGACAGGGAACTTATTGCCACATGATGATTTGTGTTTCAAAATGTTAAGATTTCCCTGAACATTAAGTCTGTTCTGCCACTGTATAGAGGCATCAGGTCCTCCCTTATGTGGAATGCCTGACATTTGGAAGGTGGTCAAGCAGAATTTGAACCATGAATGTTCAAGATTAGCTATGCAACATTTGTTTCATTGTTTATTTACTTATTTATTTAGGCAGAGTTTTGGGACTCCATGTGTTAGTACTTTTTCTTTCTTTCTCTTACCCCATTCTCCTATCCCCTCCTTCTTTCCTTTTCAGCTTTGTCTCTTTTTTTCTTGTGTAGTGCTGAGGTTCAAAGTCAGGGCCTCCACACTGCTAGGCAAGCACTCTACCCCCGAGACACATCTGAAGCCAATGTGTGCTAGTAGTTAGGTTCTGTACCAACTTTTAGTTTAATATGGTCCCATGATGTCTTATGGTGAGGTAGTAAACTAATCACAAAATAACTGCACACTCACAAACCTTTTCTTCCCTTTCTCTCTGTGTTCATGTTTCCTTGTCTAGGATTTAGCTGATTTCTCCCCTAACCCCTCTGCTTGCAGTCCAGAGTTACCACTTAGAAAAGGACTTTGTACTAGAGTGATATTTGGGACGTTGCAAGTTCAGTTGCAGAGGCAGCGGGAGGCTAAGTCTGGGCCCCTAGCTCTCGTCTCCCCAAGACAACAGCTTTCTCTAAGTAGCAGCCCCAGAAAGCAGTGGGTAGCAGCTTTCCTAGTGGGTGGGGAGAGCTTGGTTCCGGATCCCCTGGAGCAACTTGAGACCCAATGATTCAGAGACACTAAACTTCTGGCACATGAGTAGTTTTAGTGTAGATTTACATCTTTTAGTTTTCTTTTTTATTATTTGATCTATCATTATTCTGTGTTTGGAGAACACATATTAAGGTGCTTTTTTGCTTGAGGGAAAAGATGTATTCATTTTCTCTTTTAATTTGAGTTCCAGGGTACCTCATCTACCTTCTCAGGCAAGATCCAGGTGTGCAAATTGAAAATGACTGAGTTTAAACCTTGGGTTTGACATTTATTGGGTGTGAGACCCCAGGAATGAAATTTAACTCCATTGCTGCATTTTTCTCAATCAGTAATACCTGCCTGCTAGGGTTATTCTGAGTTGTTGATGAAATAAAGTATTAGAAAGTTCCCAGTAGAATATTTGGCTTATATTTAGTCCCATTTCTCCAGCCACTCTAGTTTCTAGTTTCTTTCCTGACCTTCCGCTTAATCCTAAAATGTTGAGTAATGGGAAGAGACATTTTCTGCGTCCGAGCTTTTGGGAGACAGTTCTGAAGCAGACAGCCAATGGGAAACTTTATGAGATGCTGTGGTTGGTTTCTATGTAATGACTACCTCACTCCTATAGTCTAGGTTGGTGCACCAGTCCCTCTTTATCTGTGGGTGATATGTTCCAAGATTGTTCGTAGATGCCTGAAACTGTGGATAGTACCATAGTTTGTCTACTGTACTTTTTCTTATACACACATATCTGTGATAAAATCTAATTTATAAATTAGACAATGTAAGAGATTAACAACAATAACTAATATATGGATACACTGGACAAGAGACTGATTCACGACCTGTGACAACATGAGATTTCATCACACTACCCAGAATATTGCACAATTCAAAACTGATTATTTGTTTATTTTAGAATTTTTCCTTTAGTATTTTTGGACTACGATTGACTGTGGGTAACTGAAATGATGACAAACCAAACCTTGTGTAAGGGCGTATTCTTGTCCTGGTGTAAAAGTTTGGAAACTAGCCACTAACTTGTGGGACATGATGAGGGAAGGAGAGGGAGTGTCTGGCTTTCCAGTATGAATCCCAGAAGATATTAGAGTGAAGATAGCAGCTTCTTGTCAGGTAGAGCATCAGGGCCCAGTGGGCCTCAATTTGCCCATAGGTGATCAAAAATCTATCCCAACCCTTGCATTGAGCAGTAAGAGGTGAGGTTTGTCACACCACCAACAGAGTCCTAGCAGCCAGATGGATTCAAGAAATCCCATTTGCATCCTGACCCTCCCTGATCCTTCTCCTTACTAAAGAAATCCTTATTTAAATGAGTCATAAGAAATGTGTTTTCTGCTTCCCAGCTCCTGCCTTCTTTGTGCCTAAGAGCAGACATGTGGCATAATTGTAACCACTCCTAACCCAGGGCAGGGGAAGAGAATATCCTCTGGCTGTTCTCAGATGGCTGCTACTTTGTACAGAAGGCTCAATGACGCAGTTAAATCAGTATTTCATTAACGTGTGCAGAGTATTAAGAGATTGACAAACATGAGTGCAACCTCGGGCTTTTTAGTTGCTTGTTGTTGGACTTCTAGCAAATGCATAAAATGCTACAGAACTCACAACTCGTCCATCTCTTAGAGCACTTAGCACTGTGTGTTCTAACCGTGGCTCTTTTGTTTGTTTTCTCTGCTAAAGACATCTTGAGAGAAGGCACTGTGTCTACAGCAAATAATACAGTACTTTCACATGATGGGGATGGGAAAAGCAACTCAAATAAATGAATGAATTCTATCAGATCAGAATTAAATCAGCTCCTGTGTTGTTTATACGATTTCTACTCCTGATGAAATGACTGAGGGAGAGGATGTGCTATGAAATTGCGAAATGAATTGATGGTAAATCTTCAGTGTCGGTTGAAGAGGCTGAGAAACACCTAAGAGATTAGGCAAGCACACTTCTGTTGTGTCTGGGTGCATCGTGGGAGCGTGACCTTGGGGACTGAATCTGCCTCCTGGCCCCTTCCTCTGTGGTTCTTTCCAACCCAATCTATTTCCTGGCTGCCATGAGGTGAGCAGCTTTGCTCCACCACACCCTTCTGCTATGACATTTCTGCCAGGAGTCAGTCAGCCATGCAATGAAAACTCAGACCTCATGAGCCAAAATATACCTCTTCTTTAAATTGCAGGCATCAAGAAAATTTCTTCTCAGCAATGGAAATCTGACCAATATCTTAGGATACTATAAAAACGCTGACACAGAGAAATCTGACATAAATTGTGTATTTGATTAAGACAGTGGAAAAAGATGAGTAGTAGCATCCTTCACATTTACTACAAGTAGGAGTTATCTGGGGAGGGGAATTGACTGCATGTCACCTCCATCCTCCAGGGAACCTTTTCTATTTGCTTATGGAAATCCCAGGAACATTTCCTCATGAAAGATTTGATTCTGAAAATAAAATCTAAGGCAAAGTTAGAGTTTGTTTTAAATATTAAAACTGTATTTACATATGAGATCATTTCATTTATAAAGAAATATGACTTTGTCCTAGACAAATATAACTATAATCTATGATATTTCTCAAACCTCCACATATCTAATAAGGTGCTTCTTCATCACCTGTTATCACACGCAATCTCAGTCTTGCAACACCAACAGCCAAAATCTTCTCATATATTAATAATAGGTAACAATTTAGATTTTTATATAACATATTACGTGTTCTAATGAGAGGATCAGGTGCAATTTAACTTTGCAAATCGAAATTCATATATAATGAGGTCCCTTTACAAAAACATGTAGGGAAGCTGGTCTCAAATCACATTTTCATCTTATCAGTATGGTTTTAAAAACATTTCTTTTATTGTTGATACAAAATGCCAAAGGAGAGAAAGGGGAAAGGTTAGCATTCCTGATAGAGGGGCAGAAATGATTTTCTTTTTTGTTAGTATATATGTGTGATATTATAATTACACTCATCTTTGGGTATTGGTACATATACTTATCACAGTGATTCTTGCCACCCTGCTGGGAGGACGGGGGCTGACCAGAGCATTTGAGAGAAGGAGCGGAAAATCCCCATGTGCAAAGCCAGTTCCTTTGTTGTGCATTGAGGTTGAAATTATTTCAATTTCTTTCTTTTATTTTTTTTTCAATTTCAGCAAGTTGTGTTCTCTCCCCACAGACCTTTTTATAACTCCTTCTTCTTGCTCAAGAAAAGGCAGAGTTCCTCACCTGTTTCTATTCTTGCCTCCCTCCTGGAATAATAATGGAGCAAACAACATTATTATTAAACAATATGCCAGTTTTCAAAAGTGCACACCATCCACCATCCATGGTGAATAGCAACGAATTTTTTTTGCAGTTTGCACTGTCATTCTCTTGCCTCTGTGCCACACAGAACCCTCTGATTGAGGGCATGACAACCCAATCCTGAGGATCACCTGAGAGTGCTATTCAGTGTATGCAAATTCCCCTTCCAGTATTCTCAGTAAAGCCCTTAGGGAGAGGGTGCTGCTGTGACAAAGCATATTTGAAAGAGGAGGGTCAACCGTGGATATTACAGTCCACATATGGCTATACAAGGGTTGAATATGAAAAGCTTTTCCTGAAAAATAAGCTGGCAGGCATATAAAATCTGCTGTTCATATTTGATGCAGGGAAGTGCTGATATTCAATATCTGAAATGAGTGGGGACTGATTCCAGACATTTTTCCCCATGGCTATTGTCCTGTGTATAATCACTGTAGGACTGACATTCAAGAGATGTAGCAGCAGAGCCTCAGCAGTAGCAGTCAGGGGAAACTTGGTCTATTCTTCACTGACTGCACGGCAAACACTATTAAAGGCAGGGGAAGCCATTTGTTCATGAATATACATTTGATACATATAAATGCTTTGTGCCATGAATATTTATCTCTTTCATGGATTGCAGCTGTTGTGTATTGAAAACTATTAACAGGTTGGAAACCATTCTTTAGAAACCTATGTCTGTCACTGGTGTGCAGAATCACTCCTAGAAATTTATCTTTTTTTTCCCCTCGCTTTTGTGGGAATGATTGAATATTCCTTGGGGATTATACTGAGGTTATTCCCTTAGTATATAGAGAAATGAATTTGATGAAAGTAGAAGATAGCTTTCCTTAGGGGAAATCATATATGGATATATATAGGATTTATTTAAACTTATTTAAACATTATCTTCTAATTTGAATTGCTTAGGTAATATTATAACTAAAGCAGTTTTCTATCCACCAACTGTTCTTCAGGTTATGATGTATTCCATTGTTAATAGAGGTGAAAATATCAGACACTGAATATAAAGTAATGTAGGGGTGGAAAACATCACATGATGTCTATCACAGAAATTGAAAATCTTAAGTCTGTGAATATTCTACTTCTTCGGTGTGGAATAAACAGGTTTTGCTTTGTTTTGTTTTGTTTTGTTTTACTTCACTTCTATACTCCATGTATGTTCTATAATTTAGCCACTTTTTTCTTCTTAGCTCCCCAAACAGTATTCTTTTATGCCTCAGGACATTTATTAGTGCTGTTCCCCCTGTCTGAAATATTTTTCTCTTCAACTCGGGAAATGCTTGAGGCTTTTCTCTTAATATATTTCTCTTTTAGAACTGATCAAAACATGCTCAAGTTAGGATATCTGGTGATTTTTTTTTGACAACCGCATCTCTAAACACCACTGTTCCATGCTAACTCTCATGCTAAACTTCTGTTCTAGATCGCTCTGTTGTACTTCCATGGAATCTTGAACAGGCACTTACCGTTTTACAACTATGTGTTTTGCTGTCTCTTTTAGCAAGTGGAAAGTTTCCTGAACCTAAGAATAGATAGATAGATGATAGATACATAAATAGATAGATAGATAGATTATTAGTCAGTTTTCCCTTACTGTGACAAATGTCTGAGACAAATCAACTTATAAAGAGGACAGGTTTATTTTGACTCACAGTATGGGAAGTTTCAGTCTGTGGTGGGTTGTTCCTATTGTTTATGGGCCTGTAGTGATGAAGCACATCACGGCAGGAATGAAGCGTGCATGAAGCTGCTCACCTGTGATACCCAAAGAGAGGAAGGGGACAGCCAGAGTCTAAGCATAATCACATATGACTGAGACTTCCAAGCAGGCTCTACCTGCTATAGGCTCTACGACCTCACAATAGCTCCATGGGCTGGGGACAAAGACTTTAGTATATGATCTTTTGGGGGGCACTTTTCCAAATCATTGCAAGGTCTAAAACACCTCTGACTCTCATACAGCTAATAAACTATTTGACATTCATTCTCTGCTCATCATGTACAGTACTTAGTCAATAAGTAAAATTAAAGACAGGGAGTCAATAGCATATTTTCCTATTCTTGTAACCTAATGTACAGTGCCAAATGGTAGATATTTATTTCCTCTGCCCACTTTTAATAATACTTTTTTTTCCTATTTGCCTTTTTTCTCAATTCTTCTCGGTCCCTTCAGAATTATCCACTGAAAAGGATATCTGCGGTTGGCAATCCACACCCAAGCTATACTGAAGCTTATTCCTTTTCTTCCTAAATATACATACATACATAGAAGATGGCAAAAGGAAAACATTCATTCCTTATTCTTTGGAATCCTACCTGAGTTATAGAAAATATGAACAACTATGAACTATTTAAGAATTTCTGAGTCTAAAGACTTTAGACATTTGTTGATATAAACCTTTGCTTTTATATACTACATTATTTTGCTAGAGTAAAATTTAAATATGCAGACAGTTCAGGTATCAATCAGCAAAGATGCTATATTTGTTTATTACCTCTTTTCTTCATCCCTATAATTTAGTTTCCAGCCCAGATTAGATTACCAATCAGCAGGTTCATTAGCTAAGTAAATGGCTTAAGCTACTAAATTTTGGGGTACTTTGCTACCCAAGAAAAACTAATTGATACAATAAAGGATACAAACTGTTCTGATAGTTCTAATAAAATGCTATACTGAAAGTCAGGACAAAATGAATATTGGAGGAACATACAGAATAAGGACTAATGGCTTTATGCTGACATTTGCCTTGATGTTGTCTGTATCCTCTTCCAACCTTGTCTTTCTTGAAGATGGATTGCATAGCCTTTTATTCACTTATGCATGATATTCAGCTTTATCGCCACTGGCCTATTGAACAAATCCTCGTTTGGCACCAATCAGGCCCCTTAGGTTTTTCATGGGCCAGTTAGTTCCAATGTCTACTACCTTGGTCTTCCCCCAGGACCACCTGATTCCGTGGTCCAGGAGGCTTAGCTTAAGTTTTGAAGGAGAAGAAACAACACTGGTTTCAGCTATTATTACTGAGTACTTCTACTGGGATCTGAATGTGCCTTTTAAAGTTTCTGTGTTGGAAACTTAATCCTCAGTGCAACAGCATCTAGAGGTGGGACCTTTAGGAGATATTAGTCATTAAAGATTTGCTGTCACAAATGGTTAGTTATGAATGCTCTCATTAATGTGTTGTCATAGGAATGGATTTGTTATAAGGGTGATTCACCATCATGAGAATGGGTTCATTATCAAAGTGATGTGGCCCCACACCTGTCATATGCTTTCTTGACCTTCTGTCTTCTGCCATGGGATGTCGCAGCAAGAAGGGCTTCAACTCTGAGCTTTTTAGCCTCCAGAACTATAAGAAATTAGTATGTACACTTTATAGATTACTCAGTCTTAGTTATTTTCTTATGGCAACAAAAAATGGACTAATATATTCTTTTATAACTACAATATCATTCAACCCTTATTGCAGTTGAGGCAGTTAGTTTTGTATTTTTTTTTGTTCCAGAAATAGAACTCATAACCTCATGTTTGCCAGGCAGGTGCTGTGCCACTGAGTTATATTCCCAGCAATTCAGTTGAGGCAGTTAGAATCAGGAGTCCTAGCAAAGAGACTGGTGAACATGAAGGCTCAATACCAGAAACAGAAGATTGGAAAGATCATGATTTAGAAAGGGGGGTGCTTACCAGGTGGCCTAGATTTCAGACCAGGCTAGGAGGTAGCATAGGCTAGAAGCAAGGATTCAATAAGAAATTCTTGTTTATACTGAAATAGCAGTCATTTGCCCTCTTTTCTGTTTCTATGTTCTTGGCATCACCATGGTTAGTACAAGCAGACCATGGCTTACAGGTGTGCTCTGGAAGCCAAGAGACGAAAGTTCTAAAATGCTTATAAATGACATGAAAGTCTCAACCTTCCAGCATATTTTTATATCATGTATGTTAAAAACTAATTCCTGGGAATGTCTATACAAAATGGAATTGTTCCCAGCACTAGACAGGCTGAAGCAGGAGGATTAACATGAGATCAAGGCCAACCTGAGCTACACGGTGAGACCCTGTCTAAAAAAAAATAGATTGGCATTCATTTTCCTTTACCAGTAAATGCCCTTCCTTCTTTTGAACACTACTTAAGTTTACCTCAATTTGAACGAAACAGAATGGCTCTTAAGTGATTGGACAAACATATCACACAGTAAATAGGAAGCTGTCTTAATTACTCAGTAAATCACTAAGGTATCACTGAGCTGCACCCAGGAATGCAGTGTATGTCAATATTTTAATTGATCAAAATGTGTTTAGTGTTAACATATTGCTTGACAAAAATTCTTTTTTTTTACTTTTAAGTTTATTGGTGTAATTTATATATACACATTGATCACCTTCATTGTAGGGCATTTGTACCCATACATGGTATATCTTACTTCCTCTTTTTTACCCATTCCCCTCCTTCAACCCCACTTTCCCTCCTTATTTACAAAGCATTGTTTACATTTATCTTTCTTTTCTCATTTTTTTCTTTTTCTTTCAGTCCTTTCCCTCTCCCTAGTTCTCCTTCCCTTCTGAACAATTTCCTCCTGTGTCACAATATCTACTTTACATTTTGCTTCTTATTTACACTTGAGTTTCTCACACCAGAGAGTTAATGTGATATCTAAACATATTTGTCTGATTTATTTCACTTAAAAGAGTATGGTCTCAAGGAGCACCCATTTAGCTATAAATGTATCAAATTTATCCTTATTTATGATTGAGTAGTACTCCACTGTATAAAAAAAGCCACATCTTTTTTATCAGTTCATTGGTTGATGGGCATCTGGGTTGTTTCCAAGATTTAGGTATTATAAACTGTGATGCTATAAACATGGGTGCACATGTATCACTGTGGTTTGATGCTTTTAATCCTTTAGGAAAGATACCAAAAGGGGGAATAGTAAGGGCAAATGGGACCTCTAGTCTTAGTTTTTGAGGAATCTCCATACTAATTTACACAGTGGTTGCACCAGTCTACACTCCCAGCAACAGTGGGCACAGGTTCATTTTTTTCCCCACAGCCCCTCCAGCATTAATTATTGGTTGATTTCTTGATACTAGCCCTCCTTTCTTAAGTTAGATGAAATCTCAGTATTGTTTAAATTTTCATCTCTTGAATTACTAGTGCTGCTGAAATTTTTTTTTTGTATATTTACTTGTTGTCTGTATTCCTTCATCTGAGATGTGTGTATTGAGCTCAGATGCACATTTTTGGACTGGGTCTTTGGATTTTGGGTGTCTGAAATTTTTTTCAGTTCTTCATATATTCTAGATAGAAGTCCTTTGTCTGAGAAACAGCTGGGAAAATTTTTTTCCCATTCTGTGGGTTGTATTTTTGCTCTGTTGGTGATTTCTTTTGCTGTGCAAAAGCTCTTTAATAAGATGAAATCCCAGTTGTTGATTCTTTATGATAGTTTCTGTACAATTAGGGTTTTGTTCGTGAAGTCTTTGCCTATATCAATACCTGCAAAGATCCTACCTATTTACCCTTCCAGCAGATTTAATATTTCTGTTTTAATATTTAGCTTTTTATCTATTTGGATTTTAGTTTAATGCATGTTGACAGATATGGGTCTAGTTTTAGTCTTTTGCATGTGGAAAATCTGTTTTTCAGCACCATTTATTACAGAGGTTATCTTTCTTCCAGTGAAAGTGTTTAGACCCTTTGTCAAAGACAAGGTGACTAAATATGTCAGGAGTTGTTTCTGCATCTTTTAATTTGTTCCGTTGTTCTCTGGGTCTACTTTTTTGCCAGTATCAGGCTGATATTTATGACAGTAGCTTTGTAGTATAATTTTATGTCAGGGATTGTGATGCACCTTACCTTGCCTTTGTTGCCCAGAATTTTTTTTTGCTATTGGAGGTCTCTTCTAGTTTCAAATGGATTTTAGGACTATTTTTCTAATTCTGTTAGATATGCTGTTGAAATTTTGATCAGAATTGCATTAAATCTGTATAGCAGTTTTGGAAGTATGGTCATTTTCAGTATATTCATTCTTACTACCCAAGAATAAGGATTATCTTTGCATTTTTTGATATCTTATTTGATCTCTTTTTTTTCAGAGTACTATAGATTTCAATGTAGAGTTCTTTTAACTCCTTTGGTAGGTTGATTCCTAAGTATTTATTTTTTGCCTGATACTGTGAAAGGTGTGGTGTCCCTAATTTCTGTGTTAGTAAGTTTGTTATTCTTGTACAGGAAGGCTACTGATGTTTGAGTGTTGACTTTATATCCAGCTATGGGATTGAATTTGTTTATTAGATCTAGAAGTCTTTTGGTGAAGTTTTGGGGGTTTTCTATGTAGAGTATCATTTCATCTACAAATAATTATACTTTCACTTCTTCCTTTCCTATTGTTGTTCCTTTTATTTTTTCTCTTTTATAAATGCTTTGGCTAATGTTTCCAGATCTATATTGAATAAGAGTGGTGATAGTGGACATCACTGTCATGTTCCTGATTTTAGAGAGAAAGTTTTAGTTTTTTTCCATTTAGTATGATGTTGGTTATTGGTTTGTCATAGATGACTTTTATTATATTGAAATAAGGAACATCTGTTCTGATTTTCTGTAGGGTTTTTTTTTTATCATGAATGGGTGTTGGACTTTGTCAAACACTTTCTGCATCTATTGAGTTAATCATATGATTTTGTCCTTGGCCCTGTTAATATGGTGTATTAATTTATTAATTTGCATATATTGAACCATCCCTGCATCCATGGGGTGACTCCTACTTGGTCATGGTATATAATTTTCTTGATGATTTGCTACATTCTGTTTGCCTCAAATCTTATTGAGGATTTTAGCATCTATATTCCTGAAGGAGACTGAAGGAATATTTGCATACTTCTCTGGTCTGGGTATCAGGGTAATTCTTGCTTTCAGGAATGAATCTGGGATTATTTCTTCCCTTACAATTACATTAAAGACATTGAGAGGTAGTGGCATTAGGTTTTCTCAAAATTTCTTATAGAATTCAGCAATAAATCCATCAAGGCCTGGGTTTTTCTTTGCTGGTGGGCTTTTAATTACATCTTCAATTTCATTGATTGATATTGATTTATTTAGAATTTTTATACTTTCTTGGTTCAGCTTTGGTAATTCATATATATCTAGGAATTTTTCCATTTCTTTTGCATTTTCCATCTTATTAGAATATAAATTTTTGAAGTATGTATTGATAATCTAGATTTCTGCAGTGTGTGGTGTGATTTCACCCTTTTTACTCCTCATTCTATGGATTTGAGTCTTTTCTTTTTTATATAAGATTGGCTAAGGCTTTGTCAGTTTATTTTATCTTTCAAAGATTCAATTCCTCTATTCACTGATTTTTTGTATTATTTTCTTAGTCTTCATTTCATTAATTTCTGCCCTGATCCTTAAAATTTACTCCCTTGCATGAGCTTTGGGCATGACTTACTCTTCTTTTTCTACAAGCTTGAGGCTCAACATTAAGTTGTTTATTTGAGCTTGCTCTGTTTTCCTGATAGGGGTACTTACTGCTATAAAATTCCTTTGTATGATTGCTTTCATTGTGTCCCATAAGTTCTGGTATACTGTAGTAGCATTATTGTTTAATTGTAGAAACTCTAAATTTTTCCTTAATTTCATCTATGACTCACTGATTGTTCAGGAGAGTGTTACTTAGTTTTCATACATTTATGAAGTTCTTGTGGCTTCTTTTGCCATTAATTTCCAATTTCATTACTCTATGGTCTGATAATATGCATGGCATAACTTCAATTCCTTTGCATTTATTTAAGCATATTGTATTAGGTAATATGAGGTCTATTTTGGAGAACATCCTTTGTGTAGCTAAGAAGTTTGTGTATTCTGCTGTTGTGTAGTGGAGCATTCTGTAGACATCTACTAAGTCCATTTGCTCATAAGTTTGGTTCAGTTCTAATATTTCATTTTTTATTTTTCTTTGATTGATCTTTGTGAAATTGGGTTATTGAAGTCCTCATTACAATTGCATTAGTGGTTATGTGATTTTTCATGTCTGTTAATATGTTTTGTAATTTTTTGTGCATTGGTATTTGATGTATATCTATTTATGATTGTCATCTTTTCCTCTTGTTCCCTTTACAAGGATATAATGACTTTCTTCATCTCTTTTTATCAGTCTTGGCTTGAAATCCACTTTGTCTGCAAATAAAATAGCTAACCCTGCTTTTTTCAGGTTCCTGTCACATGCAATATTGTTTTCCAGTCTTTGACTTTCAGTCTACAAATTTCTCTTTTTGAAATTAATGTGTTTCTTGTATGTAGCATATCATTGGATCTTGCTTCTTCATCCAACTCCACCAGTCAATTTTTTTATTAGTGAATTGAAATCATTAACATTGAGGGTTATAACCAATATGTATTGCCTTGTCCTTGTCATGTTATTTTTCTGTTGTTGACTCCCTTTTTTAATGCTGTCTTTAATTGCTTGCCTTGCCTGATATATTTATTTGGATGGGAATCCTGGAGTTGTAAACTTTGTTATCCCTCTCTAGAATATCTTTCAGAACACTTGGGAGTACCGGTTTAGTGTTCATGAATTTCCTCATGTATTCTTTTCCATGGAAGTATCTTATTTCTTTACCAGTTTTGAAAGATAATTTTGTGGGGTACAGTCTGGTTTTCGAGGTTGTTTTGTTTTAGGGCTTGAAACACTTCACTCCAAGATCTCCTTCACTGCAGGGTTTGTATTAAGAAGTCTGGTGTGATTTTAACGAGCTTTCCTTTATAGGGCATTTTTTTTTCTGTAACAGCTTTTAATATTCTGTTCTTGGTATAGACTATTATGTACCTTAGTGTAATTTTTTTTTGTTTGTTTATGGATGATTGGAGTTCTATGTGACTCACCTCTCTCTATGTCAAATTCTTTTTCTCTACTTGGGAAGTTTCCTGCTATACTTCCGTGAACAGGTTTTTATGTCATTTGTAGTATCTCCTGCTTTTGCACTGACTCCAATCAACCTTATATTATTTTTTGGCATCATCTAGCAGCTGCTGAATTAATTTTCCGTGTTCCCTTGCTATTTTAAGAAATTTTTTTCTCATGATAGCTAACTTCAATCAGGCCTTCTGTATCTGATATTCTGTCCTCAGATTGACTCATTCTGTTACAAATATTTTCAGTGTAATTTTTAACCTCCTGAATATATGTTTGAATGTGTTTCATGGATTCCATTTTTTTCCTATGTTGGGTATTCATGATTTTCATCATTTTCCTAAGTTCCTTTATTTTTTATCTGTTTCTGCTCCAGAGCCACTAAGTATGTCTTTCATTATGGTCTCCATCTCTGTGGTTACCTAAAACATCCTTTAGGATTTGATATTTCTCTAGAGCCTTGTTTATCTGCTTTGTTTCTTGTACTATTACACTCCAGATCATCCAGGTGTGTTGTTTTTCAGATTGCTTCACCTCATTGCACCCTAGCTTTGCCTTTGGTGGGCTGTAAGTCTGGGTTTGCATCTTGTTTAATTGCCTTCCTATTTTTCTATTTGTTCTTTAGTTTAATTCCTGGGTTTATGTTTGTAAATAGCTTATGGTGAGTAGCTGTATGGCTAGTATTAGAACCCTGAGGAGATGCCTGCTTCTCAGAGGTGTGTTCCAGATGTAACTGGCCTTTTGTTTTTGAGTCTGTTGCAAGATCCTACCTTTTCAATTTTTTGGGAATAAGAAATTGCTGTCTGTTTAGTCCAGCCCCTGGTGTTTGGGCACTGGTCTATAATATTTTTTACAACCCGGGGCTGGGGATTTAGCTCAGTGGCAAAAGCGCCTGCCTGGCAAGTGCAAGGTCGTGAGTTCAGTTCCCAGTACCGGAGAAAAACCAAAAAAAAAAAAAAAAATTTTTACAACCCTTAGGAAATCTCAATTTTGGCATACCAGGAAAAAGAATTAATTAGAACAATTATGTCACCTTGACTTAACTGGCACAATCAACAATAACAATAGCACCCAACACAGTCTAGAAAATGACAAACTGTGGTAACTATTAATTTGCCATTTTTAATCATATGAACTATATTAGCGGTTATATACCAAAATCTAACATGAACCAGAAATTTGTTTTTGCAGTAAACAATTCTTCAGTGGTCAGGTGTGGTGTTGCATGCCTGTAATCTCAGCACTTGGGAGGTTGAGGCAGGAGGATTGCTGCAAGTCTGAGGCCAGTCTGGTCTGCACAGTAAGTTGAAGGCCAGCCTGAACTGCATAGTGAAGCTTTTGTCTCAAAAAGACTAACGAAAAGCCTTCAATAAGGGGATTTTACCCTCAGTGGAGAAAATTTAAAGGGGTTAGGAGGAAACAATACAGAAATAGGAATAGATTAGAAGCAAAGCTGGAGGACAAAGGACAGCCACACAAAATTTGGGAGACTGGTAAAGAAACTGGAAAGAAAGAGCAAAGGAAGAAATTAAAAAACACAGAATAGAACAACAATAAAACTAGAAATCATGTTCACACTCATATAAAAAACAAGAACAATCAAGAAACATCAAAACAAAAAGAACAAAAAAGAAAGAAATGAAAAAGAAGAAAGTAAGAAAAAATAGTCCACTTCAAGGTGTATCTCTGCTGTCACTGGTAGATAATATGGACAGACAGAGTCCAGATCCAAGTTGGTTAAGCCCAGAAAGCCAGCTGTAGCTGTACAGTGGTGCAGTGGATGATCCCAGCAAGCCCGCATTTTTTAGTTCCACTCAAGTTCAGGCTGGTTTCTGGGTATGAGACTGCCACCAGGTTTGTTCAGCCTGCAGTAGTCCATGAGCCTCATGCTGGCTTGAACTCAGCTCCCTGTTGGTTTGAATTTGTTTCTTAAAAATATTTATTTAATTTTGCTGTTGTTGGCTTGAATTTGGCTCCCTGACCTCCTGCCACCTTGAACTCAGCAGCCTGACCTGCTACTGCCCTGAGTTCTGAGCTCAGCTGGCTCCTCTCCAAGATGGTTACTGGCCAGTTACACTCTTTTAGGGAATGTTTGAACCCAAATAACTCACCAGCCACTGCAGCCTACTCCACTGGTGCATTTCTCCATGGAGGCCTTTGGGGTTTGTGTCACCTCTCCATGCAGTGAATCCAGTCTCAAGGAGAAAGTGTTGCCTCCCCTTCTTCTTCATTGAAGTCTTTCTTCAATCTCCTCATGGGCTTCAGTTCTCACTTCAGATTCTCCCTGAGTCCTGGGTACCCATTTCCCTCCATTCCTTCCTCAGATTGCTATATTCCAGTGTCTGAGCATCAAATCTTGGGAAGGCTGTTACTCTATTACTCACCACTCTTCCATCATCCCAGAAGTTCTATAAATTCCTTTATTTACCAGTGATTCAGATCTCCACATGTGCTGGGTTCAACTTCATACTATTCAGGCTAAAGACTGAGACTTTTGGGGAAACTCATTTACTCATTTGTACTGGATTAACTAATCTCATATTACTTTGGGGCCTACAAATTAAATTAGGCCTAGGTTTACATTTTCTCATTGCAATTTCTATTTAACCTTGAAATTTGTTTACTTAGTATCTCATAATAAGTTATTGCTCTTGCCTGAATTTTATACAAGATTATTGCAAGTCCGTAGCCATAAAGCCCAAATTTGATTTAGGAATTTTAAGTGATCTTTTATGAAACTTCCCAGTCAATAAAATCAAAGCTCTTATTCCATTTATTATATTAAATATATAAAGATATACTAACAAGTTTTTTCAACACTTACATCTATAAATGGTCTGGATAAAGATCTCCAAACATTGATTATAGACAATCTATATCTATACCTGTTTAGATTGTTATGTACATTTTTATGGTGTTTACATCAATCTACCTATCATTATCATTTACCAGCTATCATCATTTCTCTCTTCTGTGTGTATAAATTGATATCTACATATGTAAATGAAATTTGATTGCTAATATTAGGGAAGAATAAGAAAAGTCCAATAAAGAACCAATTATTAATTTCTTGTTCTTTTCTTCCCTTTCTGTTTTCAAGTTTGTACCTTAGCTACTTCACACTGTTTAATTTAAAATGTCCTTCAGGGAAAAATGGAGCACTTAGCATCTAGTTCAGTGCAGTCTTCTGGGGATATCTATAACATGTCTGTTGACAAAGACCCTTTATGTGTCTATTGACAATGACAACAATGGTGACAAAATTCAAATCAGTCAAGTGGATCTGCATATGTTAGTAAAGCCAGTGAAACTTTTCATAAGTTATATAGGTTGAAACAATGAGAAATTGCTTTTCTGAGTATGGACCCTCTTATGCATGGAAATACCCATACAGAGGTCTTTGTACTCGCATTTCTGTCACCTTTGAATGGAATTGTGGGGCTGGGGATTTAGCTCAGTGGCAAAGCGCCTGCCTGGCAAGTGCAAGGTCGTGAGTTCGATTCCCGGTACCGGAGAAAAACCAAAAAAGAAAAAAAGAATGGAATTGTAGTGTAAGGCTGGACCTGGTGCAGAAGGGGCAAACCAAAACCTCTGTGGTGATTGTGCAGCCTGAAAAATCACTCTCTTCTCACATTCTTCTTCTACAGGGTATTCCTTGAGCTAAGAAGTTCCCTCCCTTCTTTCCTTTTTTGGGTTCATGTAAAAATTAGAGAAGTAGAAAAATATATCAGAGAAGGGAAGTGGTGTAACTCAGGGAAGGAGCATTTCAGCTAATTCTGGAAGCACATGTGATGGTGAGCCCAAGGGACTGGATTATTTAGAAAAATCAAGTAGACTACTTTCTTCTTCTGTCTCAGCAAGACAGACCAAGTAAAACCCTGAAAGGAAAGCAAGTACACTGTCAAGTGCTGTAGGAGAAAAACTTAGAGGAAGACAAATTTCAAAGCATTCAGTTTCCACTGAGCCTACTCAGCAGCTCTAGAATCAGTCTTCAGATTTCTGGGGCTTTTTCTCCAAATATTTGTTTATAACTTTCTGCATTTAATTTCAGGAACAATTTTTGGTGCTTATTAAAAATGTTATTAGCAAAAAAACCCAGAAATTTAATCCCTAGGTCACTTAAATCTGTAGAGTATTTCCCATATTTAATTGAGTAAATCCAATACATTCTGGGAATATAAGAAAACCTGTCAATTTGTTTGCAAAATATTAATGTTTCTGATAATGTATATTTTATTTGAAAAATAAGTCTGCTGAGGTTTGAAAACAATTTTAGAAACCCAAGGTCAATTTCATAAAAAATATAAGCATGCTTTGAGATCGTAAAACGGAATTTTATTCAGAATGCTGTTCATTTTATATCATTTCCAAAGTTCCACATTCAAATGTATCTTACTTGTTTCCCTTGCCTTTTCTACATAAAGTGAGCCTTTTTTGCATTAAACACATCTCGTTCCACCTACCCTAGATTTCACAAATCTAGATCCTATTTTTCTTCCTTAAAATGTAAAGAATTCTACATTTAAAGAATCATTGTGGGTTTTATAAATTCTACAAAATGATAACTGCATCCCAAATTCCTACTTCTATTTTCTTTGCCCAGAAATAAAACACACACACACACACACACACACACACACACACATGCATGCACATACACACTCACACCTAACACAAATGGATTTCAATACTCAATACCTGCAATTTAAAGGAGGAAAAATTTATTTAGGTTATGTTTTAGTCCATAATTAGTCACTCAAATGCAGAGAGACGGGTGGAAGGGTCTGGCAGAAGAAAGGTACTCATGGCAGTCAGGAAGCAGAGAGAGAAGAGACGAACTGGGACCCCAGTGACCTGCCCCTTCCAACAAACTCCACCTTCTAACAGCATGTTATCTACACTGCCCCCATGAACCAATCTCCTTTCAAAAGCCCCACCGCTGAGCACATGAGGCTTTGGGAGGACATCCGTGTATAAACCATAACACAGATTTACTAGATGCCCTATGAGTATTTGGGTCTACATTAAATCATTTTACCAGGTTTGGGATGTAGTTTAATGTATTTGCCTAGCAAGCATGATGCCCTGCGTTCAGTCTCTGTTACACACACACACATGCACACACACACACACACACACACACACAGAAATACACACACAGATTTCACTCTTTAATCCCTGGTGTCCAGTTTATGCTTTTTTCAAAGATGATTAAAATGTTTTGATGTTGATTTTTATGTTTCTGCTATTATTTACTATGAATTTGTAGTATAGTTAGAGTTGTGCAACTATCATTGCAATATAATTTATAACATTTTGAAAAACCCTCAAACTCGTATACATCAGCAGTCATTTCTCAACCCACTGTCCCACCCTCAGGCAACAACTATTCCATTTTCTGTTTCCATGGATTTGCCTGTTCAGAACACAAGTAAAGGGCTTTATACAATATGTGGTCTTTTGTGATTGGTTTCCTTCACTTAACATAGTGTATTCAAGGATCATTTATGCCATAGCTGTTTTTAATGAATGATTTTCTTTTTTTACTGCTAAATAATATTTATTTATATAGATATGATTGCATAATTTGCTTATCCATTCTTAGATATTTAACCTGTCTTTACTTTTTTAGTATTATAAATAATGCTGCTATTAATGTTCATCAATAAATTTTGCATGGATATACGTTTGCATTTCTCTTGACTATTATCTAAGATAGGCATTAATAAGAATTTTCTTTTGAGGTGCTGGGTATTGAACCAAGGGCCTGGAGCATGCTAAGCAAACACTGTACCATTGAGCTACTCTCTCAGTCCATTAATGTATTTTATCTTATCATAACTCCACAGGTATTATTTTGAGAAGTTGCTAAGTTGTTTTTCAAAATATCTGTGCCTTTTTATATTCTTGCAAACCATGGATAAGAGTCTATTTCTTGTCATCCCCATCAAGAATTGCATTTCAGTGAGTACTAAATGGTATCTCATTGTGATTTTGATTTACATTTTCTTAATGACTAATGCTGTAGAGAATTTTGTCTTATGTTTATTTCTCATTTATATATTTCATTTGGAAAAGTGTCTATTTAAATACTTTGTCCATTTTAATTGGGTTGTCTTTTATTGGTGAGTTATTAAGAGGTTGTCATGCATTCTACACACAAGCCCTTTGACATTTAAACTTTCATTTTGTTTTTGTGATGAGGTTTCATTGTGTATTTCAGGCTGTGAACTCACTGTGTAGCACTGGCTGGTCTTGAACTCACAATGTTTCTTCTGCCTCAGTCTCCCAGCTGCTGGGTTTACAGGTATTGCCACAATTGTCATTTATGCTTTATAAGCATTTTGTCCCATTCTTTCATTATGTTTTTATATTTTTGATGATATTCCTTCTAAGTTAGATAAAATTTACTGACTTAGAAAAAAATACTCTTAAGAGTTTTTTTTTAGTTTGATAGTTTTAGCTTTTCTTAGGTGCGTAATTCACTGGAGTTAATTTGCTTATATGATGTGAGGAAGGGATCGAGCCTCTTCCTTTGACTTGCTCATATTGGGTTTTCCAACACTATTTGTCAAAAAGACTGTCACTTGTGTTGTTGCACACCTGTAATCCCAGTACTTGGGGAGGGTGACTTAGGAGGATCACAACTTTTACCTAATTCTGAGCAATTCAGGAACTTAGAGAGAGACCCTGTCTGAGAACAAAACATAAATAAATAAATGAAAAGGGGTGAAGGTGAAGCTCAGTGTGAAGGCTCTGAATTCTATTCTTAGTACCCTCCATCCTGCCAGACTGTCTTTGTCAGTTGAACTGTCTTAGAACCCTTATTCCAGATCAGCTGGCCACAAGCAAAAGAACTTTTTTTGGATTGTTGTTTCAGTTCTTTTCAGCCATATGTCTAATCTTAGGTCAATATATACTGATTTGATTATTGTACATTGTGCTAAGTTAGGAGAATTAGAAATGCAAAACCTATAACTTTGTTCTTCTTTTTCAAGTTTATTTGGGGATACTCTTGTGTTCCTTGAATTACTACACGATTTTAGCACAAATTTTAAAGTTTCTCCAAGAGAACCAGATGAATAGTTGGAGATTTTATGGCCATATTCCAGCCAAGAGACGATGGTGACTTATGTTCTAAGACAAGAGGGGAAACATAGGTAGTTGTACAGTAGCTAGGGGTAGGATAGATATAAACTAGCAAATAGAGCTGTTCTAAGGCTTCGAAGGCATCTTTGATTTAGGATCATGGAACACAGCAGATAAAGAAGCATTTTGAAAAGATGAACAAGAAGGTGCAAGTTTGTACTGGTGTGAGTAGGTCTGGACTTAGAATAGTGCTCTAGAAAAGTCTTACTGCACATTTGGGATGCACTGATATAGAGGTATTATTTCAAATGATTAGAATGGACAAAGGGAAGGAGTTAGAAAATGTAGACTGAGAAGAAAAATTGCCCAGAGTGGAGCCATGGGGTATTCTAACAACTAGAGGGAGGAAAGGGTGATCCAAAAATCACCTGGAGAAGAAACTAAACAGGTAGGAGAAAGACTAGCTGAAATCCATAGAAAATATTGTGTACTTTTCATCATAAAAGCTATGAGATGCAATTCTTTCAAAGAGGAGTGGTTTTCTCCATTAAATAATGCTGAAAGAGCCAAAGAGTCTGGGACACATCCCTTGTGCTCAGTCATAGGTGGGTCAGTATGATTTAGCAAGAAAGTTTAGTAGCGTACTGAGAGAAGTTAGAATGGGAATACTTGAAGAGTTCATAGGGAGCAGGCAACCTTTCAGTCAGTTGGCTATGAAGGAGAGGCAAGAGAAAATGTGGTTACTGGGTAGAACTATCAGAATAGGCATTTTTTTTTCTTGCTGTCCTTATATTTGAACCAAAGACTTCCACACTGAACTATATCCATAGCCACCTGTTCTTTTTCATTGTGAGTCAGGGTTTCCTTATGTTACCCAGGCTGGACTCGAACTCATGATCCTTCTAGCTCAGGCTCCCGTAGTGCTGTGAGTACTGGAGTACATCACCACACCACGGTTATGTTTGCTTTTAAAGGTTACTAGAGTTGCTAGGACCTTTGAATGCTGACTAGCAAGTTCTAGTAGCAAAAAAGAAATAATCTGAAGAATCACGTATTCAAAGTTATAAGCAAAGAAAATGCTTCCTAAAAGACAGGGAGGGTAGAGGCCCATAGTATATGTGGGAGATGAGTCTTAGTAACAGATCTGATGTTGACTGTATAGTTACATGAGGGCGAAACCAGCAATGAAAGTAGATAACACAGTCTGTGAATGCTTTTGGGGAAATGAGAGGGTCTGTACCTGAGGTCTGTAACTTATGGGAAAGGATGGTCTAAACTTTCTGGACAGATGTGGTTAGATTGCCACGTGGTGCTAAGAGTCCTGCTGAAGTTTCTAATCCTAAATTTTTAATTATGTCAGTTACTCTAGTTATATAATTTCCCCCTAAAATCTACACTACTTAGCATAATGGTTCTCAACTGATAATTTTCACCAGAATTACATGAATGCTTTTCTCTGTTCCTGAACTCAAATCTAATGATCCAATATTTCTGGCTAGGAGGCCTGCCATATGGCTTTTTCTACAATTTCCACATTTGTTTTTTCCTTTTTTGCTTTGCAGCACAGAACCAGAGTTTTGTTATACAAGGCTCTTCTTGGTTAGGCTTCTTTCTATCTCTGTTTTCCCCTCCCTTTACTTCTTGGTTTGAATACATTTTGTCATAATAATCAATATGTTATGAGGCACCTGGCTTCCTGTACCATACTTTATCAGTTTTCTACTAGTAACTTAAATAGCCACTAGATAACATGTCGTAATTACCAGATAAATAATATATCTTAATTACCAGTAGAGAAAGCTTAACTCCACGTTATCATCGCAGAGTATACATGAATTTCAGTATTTTTTTCTGTATTTCTTCATGATTAGAGGTCTGGCCAGAATTACTTGGATGCTTATATTAAAAGTAGTTCTGGGCTGGGCTAGGTGTGGTGCTGCATGCCCGTAATCCCAGCATTTGGGAGACTGAGGCAGGAGGATCGCCATGAGTTCAAGGCCAGCCTGAGCTACACAGCGAGACTCTATCTAAAAAAAAAAAAAATCAAAGCAAAAATAGTTTAGAATGTAAGGCAATAATTACTGAAGAATATTGACTATTTCTGCAGTTCTGGTGGAAGCACAGAATGGATTAACACTTGTGTTACAGGTAGTTTGGAAGTGCTATCACTCTAACCAAAGTGGGAGAAGGAAATCAGGCCAAAAGACAGCTAAGAGGGCCTGACATGTATGAGGTTATTAAGTGCCAAGAAACATGGTTTCCATAGGTACAGAGAAAATAGACATTTTCAGAATATCAAGAGAGTAATCAGATGCTGGAGACAGAGTCATGTTAGATAAGAATTTAGAATTCTCTTTTAACTTTTGGAAATGCCCTTGATATCATTTGTAAGAGCAGTTCCTGTAGAACAAAAGCCAGATCATAATAGCGTAAGGACTAAACTTCTTATTAGGAGGTAAAGCTAGTGAGTAACAGGAAATGCTTTAAGAAATAAGGGTAGGGTAGAATATGGGGTCACAGAGAAGTACTTCTTTATTCAAACTTGGAGAGACTGAACTCTCCATACGTACTTAAACGTGTATATAAATTTTAGGAGCGATCCAAGAAAAATGAGAATGGTAAGGGAAGAGTGACAAGAAGAAAGGAGGAAGAAAAGAATATGAAGAGGAGGAAGAGGAAGAGGAGGGACATAAGGAGGAGAAAGAGGAATGGTAGCTGGTGAAACAGAATCTCTGAGGAGAAGCTGGAATTTACAGGGGAGAAAGAGTTTTGTTTAAAGAAGGAATCATCTTCCTTTCAGAAAGGAAAGAATTCAGGAAGGATGCATGTAGATAAAATAAATTCTAGTGCTCTAATAGAAAAGTAGAAAAAAATCTGTTGTTTTATGATCTTTCTTCTTGATCAAGTCAAACATTATGCCCATCAGTAAAGGTGAGGGAGTACTGGAGACCCCCGCAGTGAGCATCCTGTCTCTTGCCAGGTGTTATGGCCTACAGCGAGAGAGAAAGAGCAAGAGACAAATAGCAAGCAACAGGGGTCTGGGATGGCCAGCTGTTCATGGTGCACAAAAGGCCACGAGGCAACCAGAATCTCCGTGTTTACTGATTGAGGAAAATGGTGAGGGGTTTATCAGATGATTCAGGGTGGAGGTGGTTTTATGCTAAGAAGGATCTTACCCTGGAGCATTTTTAGTGTTAGTAGTTTTAGTGTTAGTCTTGGTCTTTTAGTCTTTGTCTTAGTCTTAGTTTGAGTAGGTAGGAGAGGATGGTCCACCTCTAATAGATTATGGGAAATCCCAGAAGGGTGATACCAATAATCCCAAACCTCTGTTCATCCCTTAGAGAAGTATGTAAAATTGGCCACTGTGAACTTGTGGTCCCCGGTAAGGGAGGAAGCATGAAGCCTGGCTTCTAAGAAGTAAAATTTTTAATATAATCTTTGAAAGAAAAGTGAAAGAAACGTGATAATGAATTCAAGGAAATGCAGCGTGCTAACACCTGGAGTTGAAGGCCGTGAATCTGAATGTTTCTGGATTTCATAGCAGCAGCTCTTAGCATCAAGCTTCATTCCTGTATGGCATGGAGAGTTATATAAAACATTATTCTTTTTAATTTTTAATACTCAGTGAGATCCAGCAATCTCATCTCATAGGATGGGGCCTTTTGTGAAATCCTTGTAAATGCTAATTTTGATTTCTCCAAGGACATTGCCACAGGGGGACTTACGTGGGCTCCGCATATGACATGATCATGATGTATGTCATCTTAGAAAACTCTTGAATTTCTCTGCTAAACAGATGCCACGGCTTTGCAATATAAGCAGCAATGCCCTCACCAGCTGTGGATTTTATCTGCAGAACTTAAATCACTACATAATTACTGATGAAAAGTATGCCCAATATAGTCCCTTAAATTCCAAGAATGATGAAATGTACATTGTTTAGGAGAGGTTGGGGTAGAAAGTAAATGTATTATTATACTTTTTTTGAACTTCAGACTCTTTAAGAGTATATCATGCTTATATTGGGTTATGCCTCAAAGTGGAAAATGTGCTCATCCTATAACCTGTAGAAAGTTGCCTGTCTGTCTTCATAAACACATCTACTCTGCACTCAATCTTGACTTTCACTTTGTCATCTGTAACTTTTTACTATATCAGACTGCTTTACATCTGTGTCCTTCTTGAATTTTCTTTCTCTATTAGCCTTAACAGTTAGGGGATCTTTAAGATCATATCCTGAGTCTCCTCTTTCTATACCTGACTAATGCGCTAATCGCTCTCTTTCCCAGAGCCCTAAACTATGGCCTGTTTGCTGTTACCCACACAATGTTGAGAGTAGGTCCAGTCTTAGTCACTTTCTCTTTTCGGGGATTTAATACCCAACATGCACAAGTGAAAGGAGGAGAGGTATATTTTGGCTCACAGTTTTAGAAGACTCAGTCCATAACTGGCTGACTCCGAGGCAGAAATGGCCTGTAGGAAGAGTCTGATGAAGAAACTGCTCACATTATGGTGGTCAGGAAGCATGTATATGCATTAGTCAGGTACAGAAAGAGGAGACTCAGGATATGATCTTGAAGACCCCCTACTGTTAAGGCTAATAGAGAAAGGAAAATCAAGAAGGACACAGATGTAAAGCAGTCTGATAGTAAAAAATTACAGATGGCAAAGTGAAAGTCAAGATCGAGTGCAGAGTAGATGTGTTTATGAAGACAGACAGGCAACTTTCTACATGTTATAGGATGAGCATTTTTTTCACTTTGAGGCATAACCCAGTATAAGCATGATATATTCTTAAAGAGTCTGAAGTTCAAAAAAAGTATAATAATACATTTACTTTCTACCCCAACCTCTCCTAAACAATGTACATTTCATCATTCTTGGAATTTAAGGGACTATATTGGGCATACTTTTCATCAGCAATTGTGTAGTGATTTAAATTCTGCAGATAAAATCAACAGGAAGCAGAGAGTACAAGGAGGAGGCAGTGGGGTATACCCTTCTTACTGTGCCTCCAGTAGCCATCTCTTGACCAGGCCCTAAATACTAACAGGACGTTTATCTATGGGTTCATCAATGAGTTAATCCACTGATGAGTGTAGCATGTCCATGGTCCAGTTACCTTCCACAAGCCCACTCTGAACATGTGAGAACTTGGGGGACCCTCTAGGCCTAAACAATAATAGATCTAAGGTGTAGAAAAGAGGTAGAGACTCCAGACAACTACAGAGTAGCAATATCAGTGCACAGGTGAGAGAAGTCATGTCCTTCTCTCTGTTCTCTATTTAATAAAGCACTACACATTATGCAGGCCTCACTTCAACAGTATTAATAAAAAACAATAATAATTAGTCAGTTTTTCATCAATATAACACACACCTAAGATAATTGTAAGCAGAAAAGGTTTATTCTGGCTTACAGTTTGAGAGATTTCAATCTGTGATCAAACTGGATTTATGACCTGGTTCTAATACCAAGAAGCATAACATGGCAGGAGCTGATGCTGGAGCAAAACCACTTCCCTCATGGCCAGGAAGCAAAGAGCAAAGGAAGGAATAGATTTGCAAACTCTCCTTCAAGGATACTCCCCTAAAAACGGTAAAGATCTCTCATGGGGGCCCACCTCTTAAAATTTCCACCCCCTCCCAATAGCACCGGCCTGCAGACTAAGTCTTTATCACATGGACCTTCAGAAGATGTTCAACGTGCAAACTAGAGCAATAATAATTAACAAAGTTTTCTACATGTCAAGCACTGTTCTAGGCTTCATAAATTTTGTGACTGGGGCTGGGGATTTAGCTCAGTGGCAAAAAGCGCCTGCCTGGCAAGCGCAAGGTCGTGAGTTCAGTTCCCGGTACCAGAGAAAAACCCCCAAAAATAAATAAATAAATAAATAAATAAATAAATAAATAAATAAATTTTGTGACTCATTCTATCCAAACTAAAACCTAGTGTTATTACTGTGGATTACTTGTGTGTGTATATATTTACTTCCCTAGTAGATATTAAATTATACTCCTTCAACGAGAGAATTATATCATTGCTATTTTATATTCTATAGAACTTTTTATACTTCTTGTATTGTGTTCATGATAAATACATTTGGTGAATGACAGAATATAGACAAGAAAAAGAGCTCACTTTTTACAATAATGAAACTATAGTTTTTGATCATACTTTTTCATGTAAATTGTAGGTCTCTTGGCAATAGGATTTATTTTTCTTGTTTCTCTCTTAGTGCTGGCTAACAGATGGTAGATATTCATACATATTTTCTGGTTGGATAGTTGAACGTGCTACCTAGAAAGTGGAAAGCTAAGGGTTACATGATCTAACTTCCAGTCAGAATTCAGAGTACCTGCTACATACATACCTTCCCAAAGACTCCATGTCAGGGATGGTTTGATTCTTTGGATGTGATTTTATTATAATTAGTAGGAGAATGATTACAAGGTACTGCTTCATGGCCAAATTTCCACTTGTAGCTAGGATTAATGACTTATCTTCCAATTTCTGTTTCCCTTCTTCATTTGTCATCTACCATTCTGGTATTATTGTGGATATTCTTTGCATATATTAAAGACAAGTTATCATACACATTAAAGATGCCCTAAAATAAACTGCACATTAATAATGGGTACTTTAAATAAACGTATATGATATATCCAATTTTTAGGAGGTGCTTCATTTACAAAAGGGTTAATTTCTGTTTATTGATGGCCATATAATTAAACTAGGAATAATCACAAAACTTCAGATTGATGAAAATAGAGAAATAAGATGCTCAACAGAATTATACCAATTAATTTACTTTCATTTGACTCTTAAAAAACTATAAAAAGAAAGATATAATAAATCTTATGATTATTTATTGTTTAAATTGATTTAAAGATAATCTGTGAAGAGACAGTATATGCAACTAGATTATCAATTTTTGGTTCTTACAAAGTGGCCAAACAATCCTGTGCGTTAGTACATAGTAAAGAATACTTGAAACTTATTTCCAGAAACAAATCTATTCCCTTTTTTGCCAAAAATTCAAATAAATTTTAATTATAAGCAGGAAAAACCTTTGGTTTTCAGTGGCTAGTAATTTAATTTCTGCATTTTCTCCAATGGGCTCATATTGCCATTTAAGATAAAAATATATGCTCATGCTACCTGGAGAGATGTCACAGGCTCACAGCAGTGTACCTGCCCTAGAATTTCTGCAGAAGACAATTTGTCGCTCATGATTCTGTGATTCTGGGTTTTAAATATTTCATTTCTCATTCTCTCTTTTCTTGTAGCTGCTCAAGGTAGTAGAGTTTAACTGATATTTGATACACAAAGGAAGAAAATGTGGGGCATGTCAGATGATCCCCCACAATCGCCTTGGACAGGGTAAAGAGTTATTGGTATTTTCATGTGAGTAACTGGGATATTTTGGAAGTGTTCATTTATTTATTTATTTATTTATTTAATTTTCTGGTAGTGGGAATTGAACTCACAACCTTGCGCATGTCAGGCAGGCAATGTACTACTGAGCTAAATCCCCAGCCCCGGAAGTATTCTACTCTACCATCAGAGAGCAGAGGCAGTTAGTAGAACAGTGATTTATAGCTTTCTAAAGAGCTTTTAACTGCTTGAGTTATTTTATCAATTATATCTTCCAAGAATTAAATGATTACTTATATAATAGGAAAAACAGGAAATTATCTTCTCTTCATCATCTCTAATGTTAATCTGTATACTTCCGTCCCCAAGGAAGCATAAATATATTTTAAAGCATAGAAAAAACACCTATCTAAAGAATAGATCCTAATATGAAGTAAGTCTAAGTAAAGTGTTCTATTTTCTCATAACCCTAACCTACCAAGTTGGAACTAATTTGTGCATCTGAAGAAAATATAAATATCTCACACCCTTGAGCTTCACTGTGGTTCACTCATGAAATTTCTGGAGTGATTAGATGATGAATACAAAAGTACAAAAAGTGAATGAAAGATGCAGTGAATGTTTAAATGAGAAAATTTTATTTCAGTAAAGACACATTGCCAAGCATGATTGGCTAAGCATGTTCAAAGCCACAAGGGCTGTTTTGAAGATTATTGGTCTTTTACTATAAGATATTTCTTATTTTAAGCATTCAATGTGTTTTTGATCTCCCTTCATAAAGTGTTGAATAAAAAAACATGGTATCTCCTTTATTAACTAGATGTGGCACCATGTGACTTCTGGCTTTTCCTCAGTGTCAAAATCACCATGAAAGGCAAATGTGTTGAATCAGTTCAGGACCTCAAAGCAACCACAACAGCACAATTAGAGACACTCACAACAGAGCACTTACAGAGCTGCTTCAGAGAGTGATAAAAATGATAGGGTAAATGTGTGTGAAGAGAGGAGCAGTACTTTGAGGGGATTATGGCAGTGTGTCTTCTACTGTAGCAATTTTTTATTTGAATACTCACCATGTGTTTTGATCATACCTCATATATTGTAGTCAAGTAGATCATCTGTAGTGTATAGGTCAATCAACATGAATAGAATGCTTTTCAATGTGTTGTGTATGAAAAAAGCTAACACTCTACCAACCAAATTAGAAAATATTTGGCTAAAAACTCAAGGATCAATCACTCATTATTAGGCATAATAAACCTACTGGGAAGCCATTAGACAATAGCATATAAAGGAATAGTTAATTTAATGCATTCAGCTTACTATAAATCATGAGCTGCAGAAAATGCCATTTTACCTTCCTTTGGTCAAAACAATGAAAAGTTGGGGAATACTGATTATTGCAGAGAATGGGACCAATAAGATCTCATACACTCTTGGTGAGTGGTATTCTCATACCTTATTACCTATCAGTTCTTCTTCTGAATATAAACCAGTGTGACATATTGTTTTAATGCTCTAGAAAACATGTATAAGATGTTTATAGCATCGCTGTTCATAATTTCACAAAGAAAAAAATTACAAAATGCAAATAACCAAAGGAAGAATGATAAAAAATAGAACATTCATAAGTAGTATATTATTATACTGTATAAAAATTAATAAGCCACAACTATATATAATATGAATGGATCATAGTTATCGAGTCAAGAAAAACCTGAAAAGTTACCTTTAAAACAATGATAAGAGTCTCAGAATAGCCTTACAAAACAAAGCAAAAGCAGCTCAGTAGTATACAGTATTGACCAAAACAATGATATGCATAATAACTTGTTAAAATCAAAGTGTCTTAGCCTGGACTGCCATAAAATATGAGTATCTTATAAAAATATAAATTCATGTCTAACAGCTCTGTAGGCTGGAAGTCTAAGATAAGATGGTTAGCACAGTCAGCCTTTGGTGAAGGTGGCTGTTTATGTCAGACAGTGGCTTCACAGGGAGAGGGCAGACAGGAAAATAAGCTTTCCCCTGACTTCTAAGGGTACTGATTCCATTTATGATGGCTCTACTCTCATTATCTCATTGAATCCTCGTTATCTCTCTGTGATTGTTAATTGTGATATATCAACTTGACTTGGGTAAGAACCAGCAGATGACTTAGCAGATTAATAAAGTTCTGGGTATGGGTGATTGACATGCAGGCCAACAAAATGAGCAGAAGGGCTCACCTGGATGTGGGTGGCCCCAGCTAATAGGTTTGTAGCCTGGAAGAAATAAGAAGGGGAAGAAGAAGCTCTCTATGTTGCTATTGCCTTTGGGCTTGGGTTTCCAGTTATTTCAGCTTTCCAGCACAGAGCTTAACCTTTCAACTCAGACTCCTCAGCCTTTCTCCTGGTGAGTGTCGTGAGATTCCAGGTTTTCAACTTTCAACTTCTGCTGGAACCTCTGTCTCTCCATGACTCTTTTGGATTCTTTCCTGTCTGCACCCACATAATACCTCTTTAACTCTTCCACTTTTGATCCTGTAAGCCTACCTAATACAGCTCTTTGTATGGCCATTCATATATTTTATATTGATCCTGTTTCTCTAGAGAACCATAACCAAGACATTCTCAAATATTCTATCTCCTAATACCATTACATGGATAAGGTAGAGTTTCAACAGATGAATTTTGGGGGGACATAAATATTCAGCTCATAACAAGGGAATTAAAACACAAAAGCAAGATAGTGGAAATCTTGTCAATGTTCTGTAATAACTGGCCTTGGTAATTTTTTTTCCACAAATGTTTGTTACTTATGGAAGAAATGAAGGAGGAGTGAAGTAAAATTAAAAAGCTGAAGAAATGAAGTCAAAAGGAATCTGATTCCACTGGTCATATATTGTGTTTGGAAGATTTGTAATCTAAGGTCATTGATAAATACTCATGAGCAGTCACAGAATGTGTGGAGTACAGCTAGCCACCCAATTCTAAATTTAGCCTTTATTAAGATTTGTTTTGTGTGAAAGGATGAGCAGAAATGTTCTTTCTCAGAGGTGACATTTCAGTAACATAATTTATGGAGCATTCTGTGGGAAGGGATTGAATCTGTCATTATGCAACCGTAACTTACATACTCTTAAATTTGCATATTTTAATGGTGATTTCATTTCTTAGAACTTCATACCAACCACCACGATTCTTTTCTTGTATATACTTTTTCTTTCATCCTGTCAACAGAATGACTGCATTCTGTGTAAAGGTGACATTATAATTATTACTAATATTAAGCAATCAGGATAGCTACCTAGAATAAATGAAATGGAAAAACCAGCCATTTATTTACTTTATATGATTTAAATCATTCTGGCTTAGACAATTTTAACTTCTTAACTTTTAAGTTTAGGGGTTCTATGCTAATAGGCAGTGGTGTCGTTCATACATATCACTCAAAATTTTAATCTCCTATGACCAATGAAAAAGACCAGAGAAGTCAAAATTTAGGGTTGGGACAGAATACAATTGAGGCATTAGAAAGATTATGATCTGGTGTGTGTGTGTGTGCGTGAGCACTCATGTGTGCACATATGTGTGTGTTAGGATTTTTTGGAGGATGATCCAAAGATATAAATGAGAATAGAAATATGTTTGCAAACTTCCTGGGGAATTATCACCAACACAACAGCACAATCCTACTGTTTAGTGCCTTATTATAAATTTAAAGAGTTTTAAAAATATGTATATGTATGTATTTAAGCCTCCTCTGTGAAAGTATTGGAACTACAGGCTACAGGACAGGGGTCATCACTCACTATTGTATTACAGGCCAGCTCCAACTCCAGGACCAGGCAGTAAATATTTGTTGAGTGAATGACTGGGCTCCCGTTAGGCAATGAGGCTGCTTTAGCAATCAGTCTCTTTAAATGGTATTATTTACTTGCCGAAAATGTGTTTTCCACATTGGCTTAGATCTTTAATTTACATAGGCTCCTGGCCATGCTGCCCCGTCACAGATCACCTTCTGAGCACTCCCATAGCTCTTCTGACCTCCTTTTCACATCTGGACTTGTCGAAAGCAGAACGAGTTGCATCTATTTTCATTTAACAGCACTGCCCTGCCCTACCCCTACCTCTAAATTGCCATTCTTTGATTTTTTCACTACACAGCAAACATGCCCCAGCCTGGTCTGTGATTCCATAAACTCCTTCGCTTTAGGTTATAAACAGGGTTGCAATGCAAGTGCAGTCTTGTCTGCCTGTTTACTAGCCTGCTTTTGAAATTGTTCAAAGCCAAATAGCCAGGGGAGAGATGGAAACTTAATTTGTTTCAGGCTTTGATGCCTGGGGGCAAGGCCAACTCTGGGTTTCCCACAGGCACGCTCCTAAATGTCTTCAGGTGAGTGGAAAAGACTGTGTGGAAGCCTGGCCAAGTTTTTCCAACTAGCACAGACCACATTCCAGTGACAGGTTACCTGTTGAATACTGAAGAAGATCCACCTAGCAGGGAGTTTGGCAATTTTTCGCTTGTTCAACACTTCAGTGCTCGACTCAGTTAAACAGAGGCCCCAGTCAGTACACATCGCAGAAAGTACAGCAAACACTGCGTGCCAGACACGGAGGGACTTTTACCTGCACCTTTTTGCCCACACCTTCCCCCAAACCTACTGGAATAACAAGTCTGAAAGTTCTTCCTGTTGCCCTGCAAGCTGCTACTCCTGTAACAAAAGGCTAAAACTGGGGTAAACTGAATTGCTATGCAAGACTAAAGCCGGTAATTTGGAAGAGTGATTCTCAGGCAAGACTTCAGTTTGAAATTTTAATGTGTTAAGTGGCACACTACTGAAGAATTACTGTTTTGTTAACTATGTCTAAGGAAGGATGGTAAACTGAGTGTATCCCAGACCGTTTAATTTAATTATCTGCGTAACTATTTATGGACTGCAGTCTCAAGGTCTTGAGTTTAGCTATATATTAGGACACTGAAGGAAAAGAAAACGGATTCTTCTCAAGAAATCCACAGTTTAGGGGTTGACTGATTTGTATTAGGCCAACCCAATACTTGTGGTCAGCAGAGACCAACATGGACAGGGCATTTAATAAATCTTGTGTGGCTGTGCTGTTATTGTGCTGCCTTATCATTGTCATGTTGCTATTGATATGATGCGTGCTATGTTGCTGCTTTGTTTCGAGGATGCCTGAAAATTTTTATTGTGCGTAGTATACAAGAGAAAGTAATATATTTACTGGTTATTGAGTAGTCATCCCAGAGGTAGGAAGCAGGGAAGGACATTTGGAAAGAAGGAATGGCATGTATAGGGCATCCACAGCATGAAGAAAACCACAGCCAGTTCAGCAGGAAGAAGTGTTTCGATCTGTCCCAGCAGGCCAAGACACATTTGGCTAGAGAACTGTCCACAGAAGCCCGGTCCACACCCAGCAGTTCCAGGCCAGGTCCAGATGAGACTAGGATAACTCTAGGCAGTGAAGCCAAAGGAAGAATTTGACAGACAGGAAAGAATGCAGCAAAGGTAAGCAGAAAGTAAGTAATGCTACTGGTCAGGTTGAAAGAACGAAGATTAAACTGCAGGTGAGACAATGTGTAATGCAGAAGTGAAAAGTCAATAGAGAATCAAAGCATTTGGAAAGAAGGAATGGCATGTACAGCAAAATGGAGGCCTAGAACTGCCATGCAGCCCTCTTCATCTGGGTCATGCTCACTGGTGCTACTGAAAACACATGAAAGATAGGAAGTAAAAGGGTCAGTTAGGAAGCAGTTATAAAATACAGATAGTGATAGTAAGAATCTAAACCAAGGCAGCCTGCCTGAGGTCAAGTTGGAAAGTTTAAGAGGCAAAATGCATTATCCTGTCTCATTACCATTCTTACTTCCCGGAAACACTTGTAGATTTATGTTTTTCCTCATCTCAACTCCAGCTTCTGCTAAATTAAGAGGTCCTAATTCTCAGTGGGGAGTGTTTTCTTTAGTAACCATCAAAAGTTTCATTGAACTTAAAGTTTAGACTTACTGGGGCTGGGAATTTAGCTCAGCGGCAAAGCGCCTGCCTGGCAAGCGCAAGGTCGTGAGTTCGGTTCCCGGTACCAGAGAAAAACCAAAAAAAAAAAAAAAAAAAAGTTTGGACTTACTGCCGTGTCGTTTTGTGCTATTTGGACTTGTGGGTCTGAAGGCAAGGGTTCAGGGTAAAATAAAAGGAGTCCAACAACAAATAAGGTGGGATGTGATTCATTGCAAAAGTACTAATATAGGTTCCAAAAGGGGGAGAAATTTGGTAAAGATCAGAAGCACAAAGATGAAAGGACAAAAGCCAGGGTCTTAATATGGCAATGTAATTATTTTCCTTTTAATGAGAACACATAATGCCAGCAAGCTTTACACAGTATTGCTTTATTCTAAGAAACTGTTTACAAACACCTTTTTTTTGGTACGAGAACTGAACTCACGACCTCATGGTTGCCAGGTGCTGTGCCGTGACCTAAATCCTCCTGCCTTACAAACACCCTTCTGAAAGTGTGTTTGTTGGATAAATAAAGGTGCATCTATATTCAGTCTGGTTATTTTGGGTGAGACTTGTTTTCTGTCATAGTTTTTAACAAATAATAGTAAAGGAAATTAGGAACTAGAGACTCAGGAATAGCAAGCATTCTAACACTCTTTCTATTACTATTTAGAAAAGTTTTTTATTTATTTGTATTATATCATTTAGGGTTTGATACTTTAGAAATTCAAAATATTTTTAATATCATGAGCAAAACATAGGAAGCTTGGGGAGAGTTAAATGGATTCAAACTTCATTATCTTGGCCTTGTGCTGACAACCCCCTATCCCCATCTGCATGCAAATTTATATTGCAGGATAGACACAAAGATAGCCAACTAATAAAAAGATACAAAACACCGGTTTAATTCGGATGGCCCAACTTTTAAAAAATATAGTACGTCTGTTTCTGTTACCCAGCAGAGGGAATGATTTGGGTTGCATAATGTTGTGCTGGCAGTCAGTGTAGCGTTATGGCTAGGAGCGCATGCTCTAAAGTCAGATGCAGCTAAATGTCAAGGTGTAGGTATGATAATGGCTGTGTTACTATGTTCAAGTTCATGAATGTCTTCATTCTGAAGAAGAATTTGTCTTCATTTCAAAGAAGAAGAAGAAGAAGAAGATTTTTGTGAAGATGAGTTGAACCGGGGCCTTAGCCCAACCCGAGGAATATGGTGAACTTCCAGTGACACAAAACCGTTTCTAATTGAGTAGCACGATTATCTGTAGTAGTAGTAGCAATTGTTGTTAAGAGATGATTTTTTAAAATAACAGCTAAATCATGACTTTCACACAGATGCAGAAATGAACACATGTTAAAAATTATACACTATTAATGAGGGAACGAAGCAGATGCTTTAGCTGATTTGAAAGAGAATGCTAAGAATAGACACATTTATAGATTCTGAATATTAAAAGGAATGTGAAAATGGAGGAAAACTCAGTTTCTTCCTCAGCAGAGAAAGGGAAAGCGCTAGATATGCTCTAGTTAGAATGCACATAGGTATAGATAAGATTTATTTTGCATTGCTATGAGCTATCTATGCACACAGAGTTATAAAATCTCTTCCTCACTATCAAAACTAAAAACTGGGGGAGAGGTATGCTACAGACAGTGTGTATTTTTCCATTGAGCACAGTTTTCCTTTACAGAGTAATGGGAGTTAGTGCTCCTATTTTGGGGTCACAAGTAATATAATGTGACATAAATATCCCCCTCAAAAGGTTTAAATCTTAAGAAGAAACTGAAAAAAAAAAAGGCACACAGAGGCTTCAAAAGGTGTTACTGGAAAGAATGACATCAAATAAACCAGGCTTTTAGTTTCATTTTTTCAGCATCTATCTGATGGTTGACTTTGGGCTAATCATTTAGCCTCTCTCAGTTTTGTTTTCCTCCTTTGTAAAAGCAGGCATTGAACCAAATGCCCTCCAAACTGTCTTCCTGGACTCACTTCTGTAGACAGGGCTAGGTGATTCAATGTGAACTGTAGCGCTCTGTCTCCTATGGATAATCTACTCGTGGATAATTGAGACTTGGCTACCAATGAGCAATGCATTTGAGTTATTGACTTAACCAATCTCAGTAAATGACAAATCATTAGGGTCTTTGAAATGTCACCCATTTGACTGTGTATATTTAATGAAATGCTAATGTAATTTTGCTAAACATGCAGTTCTTATCATTACACATGATGGATTAGAGATATGAGTTTTCAATGGCAGTAAACTGTCATAGAAATAGTGATTAAGCACTGCAATTATGGGAACACCTACCTTTTGTATTAGAAAGTCATTCTTTCCTCGGGTCGTGTCAGTTTAAGTGGTAAGAGCCCGAAAGTGGGAGGAAAAGGTGTGCACTGAAAGCACAGTTTAAGAAGATTCAACTCAGACTCCACTCGCCTGGTCCTAGCGGGATGGATATCCTGTGGCAAATGGATTCGCGTAAGTGCATCATTTATAACTCCCTCAGCTCAGTGTATCACATGGCTGGAGATATTTTAGTGAATATTAGACCATAGGATTTCTTCTCATAAAATCAGTACTCCAAATGAAATTTTAATGAAATATTTACTATAAAATTTTAAAACACTATAAAATGCACAAGAACTGGAAACAAACAAACGTGGAGATTAACAGATGACTACAATGCATCTGTCATTCAGCTAAAAGCACATAGAATTTTGACAATCATCTCAGAGATCCTCCAGATATTGTGTGTCAACCTCAATACCATTTGTCTTTCCTGAAAGAAACAACTACTCTGTACTTTAATCATCTTCTTTCATATCTTCACCATTTTTTTACTGAAATGTGGATCTCTAAACACTGAAGTTTAGTTTTGGCTTCTGTTTAATTTAATTGTGCCTCTTCATTCCTTTAAAAGCAGTTTTTATTTTATTCAACGTTTTTGTGGGAGGATATGGATCATTTAATTTATAAAACATCCAATAATCTGGATCTTTTATACACTGATAGTAGGAGAACTTGGTTAGATTCAAGTTCTCTTTTTGACATAAGATGAGCCTACTCATCTTTGTTTTTGTGATGTTGGCTGCCATTCTAGATTTATGCTGGGATCGATGAGTCTACTGGAGGTGCCTTGGACTTGACTTCTCATGTGAAGGACCACTGAAAATGTATATGTAAATCCCTAATGCATTGAAATGACGTGTCCCTGGTGTCTTATTCAGTTAGTATAAGTTTGTGATGTTTGGATATATTTCTTTCTCTAACCTAACTAATAAAATTTACCTTTACTACTTTCACTCCACTTTACAATGCTATGGACATTCTGTGTTACCTGAATGCTCCTTGGAAAGCTCAATTTAAAACAGCTGAAAATTGGTCTCTAAATTATTCTCCTATGTTTGGAGATGACCAAAAACATTCATTCCAAATCTCAACAAAATATCTCTCCACAGGTCAAATGAAGAGAATGTTTTTTGGGTCAAATTCCAGGGTAAAAAAAAAACCAAAAAAACAGTTTGTTATTGTAGTGAGTATCATCTGTATTAAAATCAACACATTTTCTGAGTACTTTGTACGAGGAAGAGGTCACAGTGAAACACAATAGTATCCTTGAGGTGGGCATCTTCTCAGTCCAGGATGCTATATCCAGCAAAATACATAAGTGTCCAAAACTTTTCCTTGAGCTTTTTTCAGTAGGCTTTGCGTTGACTTGGGTCTAATTTAATCGGATAGTACTTAACTCTACATTTAATGAGAGAAAAAAATCCAATTATTTCTATCCTTCTGTTTTCAAATTTGAAGTTCTGAATTATGTGGAGCCAGGGATATTTCCAGCTTTAAAATAACATGACTCCAAGACAGGGTTTCTCAATACTGGCACCCTTGATAATTTGCGCTGGGTAATTCTGTGTTAGGGGACATCCTACACGTTGCACCATATTTAGCAATGTCTCTGGCCTCCATCCATGTGAATGCAGTAATCTCCTCAGAACTTGTGACAACCAAGTACGTTTCCAAACATTGCCAAATATCTCTTGGAAGCTGGAATCTCCCCTGATTGACAGTCACTGATGTGAGAAGTCCTTAAGGCATTCTCTTGTGGGGAAGTACATAAAATACCTAACCCATTGTTACATTCCAGCAGTGGCTTGTTGTGGGGACAGAGTGACATCAGGAAGAATTGGGTGCAGTTGTGTGTACGTGCTTTTATCTTCATACAATAATCAATATTTCCAAATTCATATAACTTTTGAATAATTTATAATTTTTTGTGTATATAATGTATACATATTTGGTAAAACAAAGAAATCAAAGATATTCAAAATTATCTATAATCCTGTCTTACACATTTAGCTCTTGTTTGCAAGTGAGTTCTGTCATAAGATTTTATCTTTATGTAGCTACCCATCTACTTGTCATTTAATTATGGAAATATATTATCTAAAGAAATACAAATAAAATAATCAAAAATACTTTGTGTTATTTGGATCATTTCATTATATATTGATTATACATGGCCATGTTTCTTTAATCAATTTTCACAAATGCTTTCTAGTCTTTCTTAAAATATTATTTTCATTTTTTAATATTTGAATTTAATTTCTTTTTAACTGATACATAAAAACATAAGGAGTGAGCTGGGTGTGATAGCAGCTTCTTGGGAGGCAGAGATGGCAGTATCACTTAAGGCCAGGAATTAGAGGCCAACCATGGCAACATGAAAAAACTCTGTTTCCAAAAACAAAAACATAAAAGTTGTACAAATTAATAAGGTTCCAAATGATATTTTGTAAATGTTTACATTATTTGGTATTTAAACCTGGTTATATATCTATACCCATTAAAATCTATTACTTTTATGATGCTAATATTCAAAATCTATAAAATATATTTATAGAAATATTGAATGTAGAATATAGAATATAGAATACACAGTTTTACATTGTTATTTATATTATGAAGCAAATCTCAAATACCATCTCACTTTCATCCATAAATAGTTAAAATATATTTCTAAAACCTAAGGACTTAAAAAAACTATACTTGATGCCATTTATCTCATCAGAAATGAATAATAATTCGTTAAATTATAAAGTGTCCAATTACTATTGAAGGAAATGATAATTTAATTTCAATTACTGAATAAACATGTATTGAACCTAACTTCTTGAGTTATACTGTATTTCATTAACAAAATTGCTTTAAGCAGCGAAAGAAGTATAATTTAAACAAAGATTCCAGTTCCAGGAAGGCAGTATTTTTGACGTACCAGTAATCCACACAATTATTTCCTGGACAAAATCAGGAAGATATTTTAGGTAGGAGTTTGTTCTAATGTTTCCCATTCTCACGGAGGCCCCCTGGTGGCCAGATAGATCTTGCATGCTTTCCTGGTCTGTGTGTAAAATTTTTTTTGTGTGTGTGTGAGTGTGTGTGTGTGTGTATGTACACTTAAGACAGAGAAGAAGAGGAGAGACACTGAGAAGAGATGGGAGTGAATGCTAATGTGTTTATTTTCCAAAATTCTCCTAGGTCCCGTTACAACTGTTAGATTAGCTATGGTCTCAGCTATAGGGAAGTCAGAGAATTTGAGTAAACGCAGCCTGGTGCAGACTGAAAGACCATGACCTGCGTCCTCGATGAATCAGTTCTCTAGGTCAACTTGCGTTTTCATTTCCTTTTTCATAAAATAAGAAATCATAACAAATGAGCTGTCAATAGCCTTATAATCCTTTTGACTGACACAGTTCTATAAAATAGAAACTCATCAACTACTCAGAAAGCAAATGTCACACAGTTATTATAGTTAAGACATTCTGATTTTGAAATGGTTGGAGAGAAAGATGCAAATTCTGTTATTTTTTGATGAAATATTTGCAGTACTTTTCTGTAAAATTTAAATTTACAAATATTTATTCATTTAAAAATGCTTACAATGGACAGTATCCTAACTATGGGAGTGAACATGGGGGTGTTAGAGATAAGAATAGAAAAAATGTATATAAACAGACCTGTCTTAAAAGATCCCTTAATTTGTGGATCACAAAATTAGCAAGATGTGACCCATTTGAAAAAAAATTGAAATTAATAGAATAAATTATAAAGCAGTTATTTAGGCCACAGAAGCAATTTAAATCATTCTGCTATAGGGATAACCTGTATAAAATAAATCAACTACATGCACACACACAATTATTTGAATTTGTATTCTTTATGAGCGGTGAGTATAAAGTTACAGTTACTGACCTAGGTGCTTTAGATGTATCATTTCACTTACTGTAGTAATGCTATGAGAGAAGCATTTGGTATGCTAATCTTTATTTTATATCTGATCAAATGAAGGTGCTCAAAATCTAGAAACCTCATTCAAAGGAGAGCAGCTAGTGAGGATAACACTGAGATTTCACCTCTTAGCTTGGCCCTTATTCACTCAGCCCTCTGGTCTTATTTTGACACATCTCTGTGCTGGACTGTTGGTGTACTTAGGTCAAAAACCACTGTTGGAAGGAAAATGTTGATCAAAAGAGATTTCATTTTCAGTTTCTTTAGTCCTAGGGTACTAGAAAAGCAAGGCATTGAAAATATTTCCATTCCTTCAATGGCTTTAAAGAATACTCAATGTAAGAAGACTTATAAGCCATCAACTTAGCAACATATTAATAAGCGCTATTTTTATTGTAGTAAAAACTCAAGAAAATTTATTTTATTAGTATATTTTGAAGTCTACAATAACTATGCCCAATGTCATTCAGCAGATTTCTAGAACTCTTTCATCTTGCATGATCGAATTTATACCATTAAATAGTAATTCTCCACTTTCATTTTTCCCCAGCTCCTGACTATAAGTACTGTAGTCTGCTATTTACTTCTCTGAGTTTGGATACTGCCTATAAGTGAAATCATTCAGTATTTGCCCTGTGATTGGTTTATTTCACTTAGCATCCTCCTAAGTTTCACCTGTGCTGTGAATTGCAAAAATTTCCTCTTTTTTTTTTTTTTTTCCTGGTACTGGGAATCGAGCTCATGACCTTGCACTTGCCAGGCAGGTGCTATGCTGCTGAGCTAAATCCCCAGCCCCTCCTCTTTTTAAAGGCTGTGTAATACTCTATTGTAGATATATGTCATTTTTATTTTAGCTAATTCATTGGTGAACATTTAAGTTGTTTTTGCTGCCTCTTGGCATATGTGAATTATATTGCAGTAACAATTGGGAAGCCAATATGTGTTCAAGGTTTTGTGTTCAATTCCTTCTGATAAATACTAAGAAATGACATTGCTGGATCACATGTAGTTATTTTGATTTTTGAGGCACTTCCATACTACTTTGCATAGCAGCTACACCATCTTACATTTTCATGAATAGTGCACATGGTTTATATTTCCTTCATATCCTCACTGATCCTTAATATTTTCTGGGTTTTAAAATTTTATTTTCTTTGGTTTTTTCTAATGGTTGCCATCCTAACAAATGTAAGGCTATAAGGTGATATCTCCTTGAGGTTTTTGATTTACATTTTTTCTGATAATTAGTGATATTGAGCATCTTTCTTTGTGTTGGTTAATCCTGTGTATGTACTGATTGTAGAAATCTTTGTATTGTCATTGTTTACTTTGGTTTTTGAAGCAAAACTCACTCTTTGTCATTAAAGAAATTAATTTGTTTTAATTTAACTTGCTGTACTGTGTGTATACTGAACATAGGTTGTAGAAGGTACACTTGGCCTACAGGAATGTACATTTCTTGTTATGGAAAAACAGAAAAGGAAGTAAGTCTTACCTACACTATCCCTAATATAATGCAGTACCTGAGAAGTGTAAAAATTATGGGACTAGTTATGGCAGTGATGAAGTGAAAAGGGGATGTATCAATCAATCACCATTTGCTTAACCACAAAGAAATCTGACTGGATGGGCTCATCACAGTAGAAATCTGAGGCTCAGTAAGTTAGACATGTTAGCAGGAAGTAGATCAACAAGTAGGAAGTAGATCAGTATTTGAACTGGACCCGAAATCTATAATCTTCTCTACCACAATATTGTACATTTTCTATTTTGGGAATTGAGAAAATTTCAGAGAAATTGGACTTTGGAGCTGAATTTTATGTCATGTTATATGATGTTAGAATTAGAGAGGAAATAGTGATTCACTGATTTTTCTGCTACCTCTGTGATCTGTCTTTTTTTTTTTTTTTTTTTTTCTGGTACCGGGGATCGAACTCACAACCTTGCACTTGCCAGGCAGGCGCTGTGCCTCTGAACTAAATCCCCAGCCCCTGCGGTCTGTCTTAAACATAAAATGATAAGCTCCATGATAACCCAGGACATGAAGATAAAATGGGAGGAAACACGTTTCCAAAGTAAGAGTGAAAAGCTCTGTTCACCTCAGGAACATTTTTCAGCTCAAAAGAAACTACTTGTTTTAGGGAAGTTTCTCATTAGTCATGTGGGAGTGACTCTTTCTCTGGTTGTTCTGATCTGTGACAATTTTCCAGGGATTTCAGGTCCTCACTTTCACCCAGAGTAGTTACCCTAAAGGGAATCTCTTAAAACTATTGAAGACATTTCTGTATATCTGCCTGAGCTCTCAGCTGTTTCTTCATTGTCAAATGCAAATGATAAAGCATTCATTCTGAAGACGGTTGTTAGGGAGCCTCATAGTAGTTAAAGCAGGATTATGAAATTTGGTCCAGAGGTAAGAAAATATAACGTTGGCCAGGAAAGGTATGTGAGGTATGTGGTGTGTGGCAGCTACACCAGTGTCACAAACAGTGCTCAAATTGGGTTGATAAATTAAATGATCACAGCTATCATCTGGATCTTAAACGCCCCCCTAACAAAGACCTGTATGTTCAAAGTCTTGGTCCTAATGATAGTGCTAATGGGAGGTGACTGAGAGGCAAGTGAGGAAGAAGAACCTGTAATTTCCAACTGACCGAATCAAGATGGGATTCATGAACAATACCATCTGACAGCCTAAGCTTTACGCACAAATTGAGTTTTGAAGGAAAGAAAGTGGGATGAAGGCACCCGAGGGGGGACAGCTGGAGCCAGAGTAGGAGATCCCAGACTCGTGATGAGCCACTGGTGTCTGCCACGGCTGGAGGCCAAGCTCAGCTCCATGGGAATGTGGCCTCCGTGGGATTCTGTACTTGGCTTCCTGCTCTGTTGTCATCATATGGAGTTTGAAATAACTTTTGAACAAGAGGTCTTCATTTTTATTTTGTATTGACACTGGAAAACTATGTACCTGGTCCTGGTTGCTGAAAAAGAAAGCAAGCATTTTTATTTCAAATAAAAATATTGAAATCCTATAAGATTTACATGTCAGGATCAAGAATCTAAATTTTATGGTGCAGGAATAAGGACAGCTTTGAGTCAAAGAGTAGTATGAACAGGGTTGTGGATTAAATGAATAAGCTGTGCGTATAGAATGAAAAGAAGCAAGAGACAGGGAACTTTCCTGTTGGTGGGATCAACATATCTCCCTACATGCATAGGGTTGCCCTGGTTCATGGTAGCTACAGCAGTATTATTATTAATAGTGCCCTATTTTATTTTAAAAATGTTCAACTTGGGATGATAAATTATTTGATCATGGCTGTAGTATTTTAAATGTCCTAAAAGTTTCAGTCACTAGGGTGGTGGTGTTAGGAGGCAATAGAACCTTTAAGAATAGGGCCTATAGGAGATCTTTAGATCACTGAGACCGTGACTTTGCAAGGGATTCTGGGACTCCAGACTCTTTCTCTTTTTCCCCTTACTGCACCATTTTGCTTTTCTACACACTCTCACTATAACGTGCTGCTCAACCACAGAGTCAAAGTCAACAGGGCCAGTGGACCATGGGTCAGAACTTCCAAAACTTGGCCAAAATAAAACTTTTCTTATTGTATGTTGACTGTTCCAGGTGTTTGTTACAGTGACAGAAAACTGACTAACACAGTCACTGATTTATTTTGAAAATGAAGGCAAATGAAGTCCTGCATTTGGATGAAGGTGGTAGGTAGTGCCTGACAGATTATAGAAGACCAGAAATTGTCAAACTTTGAGCCTGAATTTTCTTCTTAAAGTGCAAACATTCTGCAGATTTCTATGTGGTTATGGTTGAACTTCTAGTGTCTATTGCTTAAGACAATCTGTGATCTCATAAAACAAGTCTGAATTCAGTTCACTCTTAGATAAATATGCACTTTATTAATAACTAGAGATCTGAAGAGACGTATTACATTTTTGAGTGAGGTACTAGGTATCCTGTCTAAAGCCCCCGCAGGATATCCCTTTTTAGATTGCATATCTCTTGCAAATGTCCAGTATGTCTGCAGTAAGGAGCACATAATCACAAAAAGCAGAATCATTGCTTTAGCGCAAAAGCTCAGGTGCTTGAGCATGACATTCAAGAAAGGCTTTTACAAGTCTAGACAAATTGAAAAGGGAAAATGTTATTATTTGAAAAGTTCACCAACAGATGGCTGAATGTCCACTGTGGAAGTAGGCCACAATATATAGGTTAAGGGATTATGGAGAGTGGAGGGAGTGGGTATGGTTTTGTGTTCCTATATAACTATTTCTTTTTTGTGTGTGTCAGGAATCAAACTCATGACCTTGTACTTGCTAGGCAGGTGCTATGCCACTGAGCTGTATCCCCATCCTATAACTTTATTTTGATAAAATAAATATTTGATTTTATTTAATTTTTATATTGATTGTCTACAAGACAATTGCCTTGAAGCATTTTTTAAATCCATTAACGAATTACTTGCTCTATTAAAGAATACTGTGGAAGTCTAGGTTTGAATCTTGGCTCAACAGTGTATCAGTTTTATGAATTTAAGCAGTTTGTGAACTTCACTGTACTTTTATTTCTTCATGTAGAAAACGGGATTATAGATGCTACTCCATAGGCTGTCATGAGGGTGAGGCAGGTACAACACAGGACATGCTTTAAAAACTAAAAGAGTAGTTATCCAACTTTAGCAAACATCAGAGTCACCCAGAAGGTTTGTTGAAACACAGATCACTCGGCCTCACACCGAGTTTCTCATTTGGTAGAGTTTGCATTTTAGCAAAAATCCATATGATTATGATGCTGCTCCTGGAGGGACCATGTGTTATCATGTAAGGCTTTCAGAAAAGTTGAAGTAATAGCTCCCATCTGCTTATATGATCTGCTTATATGATCTGCTTATATTCTTGAGGGGCAGGCTCAGATTACAAACTCAAAGACACATAGAAATGCGAAGCAAAGAAATGTCCACAAACTAGATATCTTACTAGAAAAGGAAGAGCTTCATTTTGTGAAAAAAAAAAAAAGAAATAAAGGAAGACTGATATGAATCATCATTGGCTTTACGGAAACTAAACACAGGGATTATACTTTCAGCTTAATTTTAACTTTATAATGATTTCGTTTAATTATGGTATGAGACTAAGCATGAAGATGCAGTAGTGTGAAATTAATACTGACAATACTGGGCTTGCCTTGGCTCTGCAGATTAACCAGCATTTTACTACTTTAATAAAGGAATGAAGAAGTAAAATTAAAAACTGATAGTGAATGGAATTACTTATTGGAAGCTAGTGATTATGTCAAGCTGTCACTCCCACAGACAGATTAAGCACAGAAAGACAACCAGATAAATTATAAACACGAAACCCATATCCATCTCATCCACAAGCTTGGTAACAATGGAAAGTTGAAATTGACTTGGTCATGGCGGATTTGGGTTGCATGTTTAACATTTCATAGATTCTGAGTATCATGAAGAATAGAGATCAAAAAGACCTTAGAGGTCATGTGAGATTGGGTTTCACTTTTTGAGGCATTATACAGAATTATTCAATCTAAAATGAAAAAAGAAAACAACAAAGGGGATTTCTTCCCTTTTTCAAAAGTAACACTGCAATCCAATTTAATGAGAAAATATTAAAGAGTATACCTAGCTCACATGAAACAGAAATTACCTTAAAATATAACAAGGATATTTTCCTGCTCTTTTGAATAGGCTGTGCTTATTTTATAGTTTTCCTTTCATTTTCTTTAATTTTCTTTCTTTCCCTGTTTTTCTCCTTTCTTTATAATCTATACTCAGAGATCACCTAAAATTCTCCTTAAAGTTGACTGGGGCAAGGATCCACTGTGGTTTATGGGCAAACTGTGGGTGATTAAACACAAGGTCCTAGCTTTAGCAGAAACAAGGCTGCATTTTGTCCAAATAGGATAAAGAATTGTACAATCATAGACTATTAGTATTGACAATGACTTTTAAGAAATTCTTCATCAAGAAGGTCTAATTTTTTTATCAAACTCTGGCAGAGCCTGGTTCTCCCTTGCCTTTGTTCCTGTACATTTTCATTCTTGCAAGAGACTCTTTTTTAAAAAAAAAAAAAAAAATCATACTGAAGCCTTAGGAAGAGGCAGTCAGTCTTTGCAGTGAGGTGTGTTTGTTTGTAGCTGGTCTTTTGGGGAGAGTACAAGGACCTGACACTTTTTTTGGCATAGAACTTTGATCACAACGAATCACAGCAGAGAGGACTCTGAACCCTGAAGAAAAGTAGACAAAGGAAAAAGAAGAGGTTATGGAATCAGAGCATCAAGCACTCAACAAATAGTGTTTGGTTCTCTGTAGCCTGAGAAATAATCCACATGGTCATGTTGAACCAAGATCAAGATGGTTTTCTTTTATGTAACAGAAACAATCTGATTACCTTTCAATAACTGGGTGTATAATGGCTAGATTTCAACAAATGCACAGTTCTTAATCTGCTATGACAGCCAACCCTTTCTGTTTGGCTACAATTCCCAGTGGGGGAAGGAATATGATAACTGGAATTTTTTCTTTTCTTCAAGAGTTTTCTGTCAACTCCTTGTACCTCTTCATTTATCTTAGCAGTCTTCTCACTTCCCCTCAGGAATCTCACAAATTGGGAAAAACATCAAACCTTCCAGTGAGATAGATTCTCTTGTAATCTAGGAAAGTTTAAGTGATTTCATTTTATCGCTTCATTATTTATGGCGATGGCTCACTCCAACCTCATCGTAGCCTTTTGCTAATAAAGTTCTGTGTTACATTTTTAATACAAGTATATTTTTGGAGCATTCTTTCAAATGAAAGTAACTCCCCTCTGCCCACCTCAGCAAAACTGGAGTTAATCCCAGATTCTAGTGGATCAAATGTAATGTTTTTTCAAAATGCTATATGCTGTCTTGTGTGTATAAATATAGCTATTTTTCCCCTTCCTTCTTTCATTTTTTCCCCTCATCCCAGTTGTTCATTCCAATTTAAGCAGTTTTTTTTCCCTTTCACAATATCTATTGTGCTTTTCAGATTTTATTTACTGTTTTGGGTTCGTATACTAGGGAGGCAACTTGTTTAATGAAGCTCAGTATCATTTCTAATTTTTTTATTATTTGTCATTATCTTTAATTGTTTGATCAATCTTGCATTCTTTCATCTGGTAATCTGAGCAACTTTGCTGAAGATAACAGTATGTAATATAACAACCATGGTTAATTCCTATCATCTTGTTTTGAAATCCTGTATTGTTTTTATTGTTTTGTTTTTGTCTTCAGTGTTATTATTTTGTTATGTATTTTTCTCTTTAAAATAAAGAATGCTATATGCAGTTTTTATATATAGTAGCTAGTACTTAACTGCTAGTGTTTAAGAACTTCGTTTTAAAAGTTCACAGCACTGACAGGTACTATTATTATGCCCATTTAAAGAGGAAGAAAGAGAGGTATGGGGAAATTATGTGCATTATTCAAGGTCAGATGGCATTTAGGTGAAGAAGCTGGTGTTTGCAATAGAGGCTGTTTTTGCCAAAGTGTATGGCTTGAAATATTAGGCATACCACTACCAGTGTGCAGAGGGAAAAAGATTTTTTTCTTTTTCTTCTAGGATATTTCTCTTTTATTAGTAAGATGCTTCTAGCCTTCAGTTAGACCTAGAACCAAGGAGGCAATCTTAGCATGAGGTTTATTTCTTAGTGTCATTCAACAAATTAATTTTACACAATGACATACTTCTTTTGGAAAAATGAAAGTCCGTAGAAGATATGCTTGGTAGAATAGGCAGCTTTAGAGCTTGCAAGTGATGCTTTAATAGGGTTTTATTCAATCTCATTATAAGAAATTGATCTTAGAGGCTAGAAAATGAAACTGCTTGTGGAAATCTCAGACTCACCCATATCCTAGCATGTATTTTTCACAGTTCTTTCCAGCTCACCTTCCACTTACTGTCAGAACAATAAGAAAACATGCAAATTTGGAAGAAATGTTGAAAACCCTTCAAGAAACATTCCAATTCAGCCGAGAAATGCTGACTTTTTAAAAAGCTTTTAACCTGTGCTTTCTGAGTGATGTGATTGTAAACAAGATCAGAAAATAAAGCCACCCTTTATTTGGGAAGGATCAGTTTGTTATATCAATCTTTCTCTTTCTCTGTAGATACTGGCACTTATTACTTCTACCTTTTTCTCAAAATTATTTAAGGGATGTAATTAGCACAGCATATTAAAAATATACCAAAAATGGAAAAAGGTCACAGATGAAACAAATCAGGTGTTAGATACTTAATAACAATTTTTTCAAATGTAAAGCAGTCATGATGATAAAAGTAATATCATGAAGGTATTTTTAAAGCTTCTATTTGTGTTAATAAGTACATATATGCCTTAAACTCAAATTTCTTAAGAAAGTAAATAATAAATACAGGGAAATATAATAGTTCTTTTCTTATGTGTTCACCAGAAATTCACTAGATAAGAGATAGTAATAAGAAATATGGACTTCCACTGATAAAAGTGATTGTTTTACTAAGGTGATGTATTCTTTTCTTTTTGAGATTATTGTTGGACCTGCAGGAATTGTTTGTGGATTCTGCTACATTTTCTGTTCAGTGATAAAGACCAAAATCTAAGTCTTACTCCCCAAGAATTCTGAGATAAAATCTCCAGGACCATAAGATAAGGCAATACATCTAATTGGAGAGCCAAAAAATGGGTGATTACAAGTATTAAAAAGCAAAACACACCCTGGATTTTAACTGTGCAGCGTCTGGTAACATTTGCCATCAAATCTAGTGAGGGTAAAGAAAGCTAAATTGTACTGAAGTGTTGGCTTCTGATGGTTATTTGTTTGTTTTTGTTTGTTTGTTTGTTTTTTTTTGGTTTTTTTTTTTTTTTTTTTTTTTTTTT
>NW_004955405.1:28876412-28897996 GCF_000276665.1 Chinchilla lanigera | reverse complement strand
GGTACCAGGAACCGAACTCACGACCTTGCGCTTGCCAGGCAGGCGCTTTTGCCGCTGAGCTAAATCCCCAGCCCCTTCTGATGGTTAATTAACTACACATTTGGAGTTAGGGATTGATCACTAATGTAGCCACTAGATGCATACATCTTAGCAGATACAATAAACCCAGATTTTTGTATAAGATATTTTTCAGAGGGAAAGGAGAAAGATGAAGGGCCCATAATACAAAATTGGGAAGACATCTGTCACAGTGGCCAAAGCTCCAGTAGGCTGAATAATGATTATGAATCTATTACTGATAGTATATTACATAAAGCTGTGGGAATAGAAAGGTTTTCAAATTGCACAGAGAGTAATCAACAGCCAACAGCATCATCCCTCGGCTCTCACACCTGCTGCGCCTCCTGTGGAAATATGCCCATCGCCAACTCCCTCCTTGTTGACAAGACAGAAGGAATTTTCTTTCACCTTTAGTTTGGCTTTCAAATTATAAAATAAATCACGGCTACTCAGTCCACCATAAGAGTGATAGCAATCATTTTAAAACACCATTATTGAAGTCATTTTTTGAGTCTTCTCCTTAACCTCACAAGTCTAATTAGGAAAACATGCACTCTTGTGACCTCTTTCTCTTCATAGTCCCTCTCCACTACACATCATATACTTTAATGAAATTCAAATAAATTATAAAAACTCACAGTATGCCCAGTTTATTTCAAGGAAACAAAGAATGGAGAGAGAAAGATAAATATAAATGTGTGAACTGTGGAGGGTTTCTTTAGAATTTTGAAAACAATTCTCAGACAAAAACATGTTTTTATGGAAAATGGAAATTTGGACTATTGGAAATCAGACTGTAGGTCCAAATGCTAACAAAATTGTGAACTACTATGAACTTGTTACTACAGGTGGGTAAATAACTTGATGGTCTGCATTGATTGGGGACCAAAAATACAGTTGTTAATATTGATCAGAGGTTAAGCTAATTGAGTTTCCTTTGTGGCTCTCAAGCTCATTTGCATTCTACTATTACAAAAATGACAGTTAGTATCAATTTAGCCTGTATAGGGTCACCACATAAATTTGAAAAATGTACCTCCTTTCCTTAAGAAATGCTATTATCTGTCATAAGTTTACAAAAACATTCAAATCTTCTATGTTTAATTGTGGAATACTGTCTAGATCAAGTTTACCCCTTGTACAACCAAATGCAATTATTTTCATAGGTCATATATAATTGTATCTTTGCAACTCCAATGGACTGGTGCTTAGCAATTCTTTACCATGCTATATTCTCATAGGTATATCGTGAGCTTGTTTGCATCTAGTCTGGCATCTCCATACATACTTTGGTAGTTTTCACATGAGCTAACAACACTGATACAAGTTGTATTTGTGGCAGACACCCTACTACCTTCTCTACTAATGTACTTCTTTGTTCACTTGCATTCTTATTTTATCCAGTTCCAGACTTCTGACTCTACATTTTATTTAAGCCTTTTATATGGAATATTCTCGACAGCAATCACATTGTTCATATGTCACATGTACTTACATAATCATACAAACACAAACATGAAAGGCCATTTTCGGATGATGAAATTAGTAAAAATCAGGATAACAAAGATGAAAAGATATCTCTGAAAATTACAAGCTGTTTATAAATACTTTATTAAGGAAACTTAGTTGGGATACTGGAAATGTTCTCACAGGATCACAATGCCACACTTAGACCTGGTCTGAAGCAACTATTACTTAGAGAAAGCCACTTGCACGCAAGAGGGAGAACAAGAATTTTCAGCATTTCTCTTATACATTCTAATGGAGATGGCTTCCTGGCCCTAGAGATCTATCCTATTCATTTCCATAGAAATGTATTTGCTTCAAGAGGAAGAGGATAATTCTTGAGGCAGTGGTTGGTGGGATTGCACCTGTTCTTATCAAGTAACTAATCCATAATTTGGTCTCCTGACAGGTCTCATATCCACCTAAATCCTAAATCTGGGTTCAGATATTTTTCACTCTATTAAACTGCTAATGTTTGTGATTTCACTGTTGTTGTTCTGTTGTTGTTCAAACTTTCCTCTCAGAGGTTCTGCAGTTGAATTTGTTGAAACAAACTGACAATAGATTAATAGGAGAAAATGCATACAAAAGTTATTAATGTGCACATGTGCCAAGATCCATACAAGATACAAAACTTGAAGGGCCAAAGCACAGAAATTCGAATACCCTTTACACGAGGAAAAGTGGAGTGGTGATGGTGATGGGGAGGGTGTAGGCACTTTTAGAGGAGCAGTATATGATCTTAGATAACATGAATGAGCCCAAAGAACAGTATCCAGGGGGAAAATTTCTGTGAATTCTAGGTATCCAGGGGTAAAGTTTCTGTGAACTCTAGGTGTGGTTGATTTTTGAGTCTCTTCCTCTGTGATTTGTTTCCTCTTCTTCCATCAATGAGATTTCAGTAACAGTTTTGAAGGCAGTTGTGTTTCTTTTTGTCAGTCTTTAGTTGGGTAAGGAATTTCAGTGAAAACCCTCCATTTGCTGTTCTCAGTTTGAAATCTAAAGTGTTCTATTTTGGAATATCATTTTCTGAACTCCAACATTGTTTAAAGATAGATTCCTGTGGGGACTGGCTGAAGCTGAAAATCGATCACACATGTGAACCTAGAGCAAGGCCAGCCCCAAGAACATGGGGTCTCTGGGGTAAGCCAGGTGAACAAGTCATTCCAACACCAAGAACATGAGGTGCCTGAGGCAAGCTAGGTGAACAAGTTGTTAGGCAGAGGGTTTTCAGCTGCTGAGTGTATAAATAACTGTGCTGTAGTTGTTGGTGGCTCTTTTCTCCTACCAAGAGAGGGGGCTCCTCCTGACCTCAGCTATCTGCATTTTCACTCTCGCCTTCATTTCCTCACAGTTCTCCCTCCAAGAGTTTCTCAAGAGTTGTGCTGGACGTAGCAGACACCAAGGAGTTAGTTTAATCTTAATCCCTGAGAACCTGTAATATCATATATCAACATGCTAATCAAGCATAGCTTTTGTCCAAAAAATTGGCACTCTGACCCAGATGCACTAAACTATTCCACATATTATAGACCATTGTGTGTGTTTAGAGTAAAGGGCAACTATGGGTAGCACTAAATGTCTTTCTCTTAGCTATCTAACATATTAGGTGTACTACTGTTGAGGTGGTTGCTTAGTAAGATTTCTGTCTGAAATTCTGGAAACTCTTGCTCCACGTGATTACTGGAGTAGCTTCCAGGTGCCATATTGGTTCTTTATGGTTCATAGGCTTAGACCAAATAGGTGAAGATAGGAGGTGGGCACAGTGTACAGGTGTACACAGTTCATTGGAACAGGAGAGGTCACTTGACTCGTCGGAAAATCAAAGTTCTTTCTCCAAACAGTTTGTCTGAACTGGAAAAATATTAATTGCCCCGTTACTGGAGTTATGAAAAATCTAATCAAAAGGTATGGATAATCCTGTAAACTGGAAGCAGAGAGAGAAAGAGGAATGCCACAGCAGAAAGATGAAGATACGAAGCATTGAGAAAATTTCTGTTGGGTTCCTGAGAACTTTCTTGTCCTGGATATTGGTCCTCCCACATGTCTGGCCATGAGCTTATCCTTAGAGTTTATAGAACTTTCTGGAAGCCTTGCAGTCTTTTTTTTAAATTTTAAAAATAAAAAGAGGAAAATATTAACAGACAGACAACACTTTACAAAATAGCAAAGGAACAGTACAGACAGTACAGAGTTACAAACAAAGTGGTAGGGAATTAACAATCCTTGTTGTGTTACATATTGATATCTTCAAAGTGGTTTCTCATGAATACAGATAGAGACATGCAAAGCTAATCAACCAAGGACTCATTGACAGTTTCTTTCAGCAAAGAAATACAAGACAGTAGAACAGCCATGTTAACTATCCTGCATATACATACATACAAACTTTCTCTTTCTTTCCCTTCTCCTTGCCCATATCCCAGTTACCTTTTACTTTTGAGTGCTTTCCTATCAGTTCACAATGTCTATCATACCTCCTAGTTTAAATTAACTGTTTCAGGTTTTACATTGGTGAAACAATGTGGTGCTTGCACATGTATGTTTGATTTATTTCACTTATGAGTATGGTCTCTAGTTGTGACCATTTACCTATAAAAACCTCGAGTTTATCTTTCTGTATAGCTGAGTAATATTCCATTATATAAAAGTACCACAATTTTCTTATCCAGTCCTCAGTGGATGGACATTTGGGTTGCTTCCACATTTTAGCAATTACAAATTGTGCTGCTATGAACATAGGTGCACATGCATCACTGTGATATGATGTTTTTAGATCTTCTGGGAAAATACCCAGCAGGGGGATAGCTGGATTGAATGGGACCTCTAGACCTAATTTTCTGAGGAATCTCCAAACTGATTTCCACAGTGGTTACACCAGTCTGCATTCCCACCAGCAGTGGAGAAGGGTTCCTATTTCTCCACAGCCTCACCAGCATTTGTTATTGGTTGATTTCTTAATGCTAGCCATTCTTACTGGGGTAAGGTGGAATCTCAATGTTGTTTTAATTTGCATTTCTCGAATGACTAATGATGTTGAACATTTTCTCATATATTTATTTGCCATTTGTATCTCCTTGTCTGAAAAGTGTGTATTCATCTCAGCTAACCATTTTTGGATTGGGTCTTTGAATTTGGAGGGGCTGATATTTAATTCTTTATATGTTCTAGATAGAAGCCTTTTGTCTGAGGGACAATTGGCTAGAATTTTTTCCAAGTTTGTGGGTTTTCTTTTTACTTTGCTGGTGATTTCCTTAGATGTGCAGAAACTTTTCAGTAGGATGAGATCCCAGTTGTTGATTCTTTCAAGTGTTTCACGTGCAATTTGGTTTTTGTTCATGAACTCTCTGCCTACCCCTATGTCTTCAAGGTTTTTACCTACCTTCTCTTCCAATAGATTTAGTGTTTCTGGTTTAATATTGAGATCTGTCAACCATTTTGACTTGAGTTTGGTGCATGGTGATAGGCTTGGGTCTATTTTCAGTCTTTGGCAGGTAGCAAGCCAATTTTTCCAGCACCATTTATTAAAGAGGCTATCTTTCTTCCAGTGAGTTTGATTGGCCCCTTTATCACAGATTAGGTGGCTGAGTGTGGTTTTGGTTGTGGCTGTTTCTTCCAGTCTGTTCCTTGTTCGTGGATAGGAAGAACCAACATCGTGAAAATGGCCATACTTCCAAAACTGCTGTACAGATTCAATGCAATTCCCATTCAACTACCATTAGCATACTTCACCGATCTTGAGAAAGTATGCCTTAAATTCATCTGGAACCAGAAGAGACCCAGAATAGCAAAAGCAATCCTGGGCAACAAGGACAAGTCAGGTGGAACCACAATCCCTGACCTGAAATTATACTACAAAGCTATGGTCATAAAATCAACCGGGTACTGGCTAAAAAACAGGCCTGAGGATCAATGGAACAGACTTGAGGCTTTTTTGATTTAGGTGAACTCAGTGTAACTATACTTTCACTACTACAAATCTATAATTGTGAATTTTTGTGAATTCACATGATTACTTTACTCATTAGCTCAATCAGTAGAATATCCATTTAAAACACATTCAGAATTCATATGTAACATAGGGAAGGTCACTAAATAAGATTCTTAGTAAAGTGGGACATTTGCATCAGGATAGTGTATTGGTGAGAAAAAAATGAGTTAATATGTATATAAAATCTGAATAATAATATACAGCATACACAGAATGCACCAAATATTTTTAAACTTTATCAGTATATATTTGCATTAATATTATTAGTAACAAACTTCCAATAAGAAAAAGCATATTTGGAAACCTCTTTATGTTTTAGCTCGCCTTGTATTCCTAAAATGGAGTTTTATTTAGGACTTCTGAACATTCCAGAGTTATATTCATTTATTAGTTAGTTATTTCATTCATTCTTTTAAGCAACAAGTTACTGAGCACTTTGTATGTGCACACGAATTTCTATTGGTGGAAAGATTGCCATTGAACTTCTGTCTGAAAAGTCTTATTTATGCCACTCAATTTAGAATTTTTATTAAAATGGTGCTTTCTCCTGATTTACATTTTATCTGCATAATCATTCTTTGGCTTTAGAGAAAATGGAACTTATAAAAAATTGCTCTTTGAAGATAAATCTGTAGCAGATAGCTAGATGCCAATGTTTATTTAATAAGCAAAAGGGACACAGAGATGTGTATATTTTAGGTTTTATAATTACACAGGTGAAAGAATGATTAAGATGGACAGAATCCCACCAAGATAGTTACATGTGCCTATACCTTGATCTTTCTCTAAAAAGAGGTTCTTTGATGCTTATGAACATTTCTTCTAATTGGCCCAGTGAATATTTGAAGCTTATTCAAAGGTCACATTTTTGGGCACGACTTCACTCATACAGCCCAGATGGGCTAAAATGCAAAGGAAAGTAAATACTTAGAAGTTGTAGCTGTTAAAGCAGGAATATCTAGACTTCTTTTCTTAGATGCTGTTTTAACGTTAGAGAGTTCCACTTGGAAATGTTAAGCATAATTCTTAGCAGAAAGTAAAGAGGGCACACAAAATTGCCACCACCAGCAATACACAACAAAATCTGATGTAAACAAGTATCAGTGACAAACTTTTCTCCGGAAATTTGTAGACTGTTCTCTTAGAAGCGATTGAAAAAATCCCTGCAATCAGCATCCATTTCTCTGGTTTGGTAACAGAGCTAAGGTCAAGCAATTACATTAAATCTGGGCACTAAATCATGACATTAGAAACTTTTAACACTCATAAATTGCAATAGTAACACTTTCTTTTAGACATGTTCTAGTTTAAGGGTTTTCAAGATTCAATCTTCTGCTTTGCAATCCTGTGATGACTCCTTCTTTTCTCACCCTTTTGATCTCAGCTCTATCAGATAAAAAATATCTTTTAATACCAAACACTTTGTAATATATTATTTGCTGTTCTGAAATGACATTAATAGATGACAAAACTAAGAGCAATATAATTTTAAAAATCAATGTTCAAGTTTTCATAATTTTAAGAAATAAAAGAGCATTTCATTCAACCAATTTGCACAATTAGAATATAAGATTCTACTTAATGCCTACACCTAAATGTCTGAGATGATATATAAAAGTTTTGTGCTTTAAGTGGATCATTTTCAAGGCAGTATGCACTATTTCCACATACAGATTCCTTAGTATACTCATTATTGGTAGAGCCAAAAAAACACTGTCCTTAAAATCTAAAGCTTCTCCACGTAGCCAGTGATATCCTCAGTGCTAACCATTATTTTTTTTTACCAATTCTAAAAGGAAATCATTGAAAGCCATCATCAAAAATGACAACAGACTATGTGTCAATACTTACTATGCATATCACTCACTAGTATCAAAATATCATCTTGCTACAGGCAGTGCCTGACTTAACAATGGATCAGCTTACAAGCTTTTCTCTCTAGTATAATGCAAAAGTGATAGCCATCCCATAACAATATACTTCAAAGTTGCTATTTTTCCAGGGTAGTGATGTAGTGTGATAGTCTTTGCAATGTTGTGCCGTAGCCATAAATATCAGCCGTAAATATCAGCCCCCTGTCATCCACACAATCAGGAGAGTAAACAACCAGCACTCTACAGTGTGTTCTATTGCTGAGCTGAACAGTCTGGCAGGATGGAGGTATTAAATGTATTTTCATCTTTTGCTGTTTTTAACTTCCAATTTTTTGTGATATAGCCCCGTGGTAAATTGAGGAGTGTCTGTGCTAGAAACAGTTTTCAGTGCTCCATAACTCAGAGCTAACTATTTCTAAGGAGTTGTGCATTTGATATTTGTTTTTGAGTAATTGACAATGGTTTCAGGCATAGGGATAATGTGAAATACATACTCATTGTTAGGAAATGTTCTTTTAAGATAACTTGAGATTAGTATTCTTTTCTGGGAGATTATTAAAGCTTGATGTGACTTTATAAGTTATGGACATTTACCAAAGGCAAGAACTGTTGAAAGGAAACAGTGCTTTCCATTGGGAGTTTCTAGGCACTGGTGCATTTCTGTTTCCAGATAAGAAAGGCAATGCACACACTAAAAAATAATTCTTATGGTATATAGCACCATCACATCACTAAAAGGAGACTTTCAAGGTCCTTGCAGTTACTCATAAGCCAATCGTAAGCCAAATTAACTGTAGGGTTGAAAGATGTCTATTTCAATTAAAATTGTTTTCATGCTCAATTTTAGTTGTGATTGAATAGAAAATTTTTCTTACCTTTTAGTTTAGATGATTGACCTAATGTCTTTTCTATATCAATATCAATATCAGTATCAATATCAATACCAATACTAACATCAATATCTCTACCTGTATTTAGAGTATCAGCTGGTTTGGTTTTCTTGTACTCTCTTCTCCTCTCCTCTCCTCCCTGCTCCTCTCCTCTCCTCCCTGCTTCTCTCCTCTCCTCCCTTCTCCTCCCTTCTCCTCTCTCCTCTCCTCTCCTCTTCTCTCCTCTCCTCTCCTCTCCCCTCCCCTCCCCTCCTCTCTTTCCTTTATTTCTTTTCTGGTTGTGAAACATGGGATATTTTGGTGCCCTGGGCAAATAAAAGTGACCCAACCATCAGTACAGAAAAAGCAGTTGCCTTGAATTATGTTGCTTCAATATCCTTTCAGTAACACAGCCATTAAATTGCAAGTTCAGTCAAAGTTAACTGAAGGTTTAGTCAGTTAATAAGTTAACTGAATATAAAGCATAGGGGTGGTGCAGAGAGGCAGTAAAGTTCATGGTGAAGCATCAGCCCTGACTTGGATTGCCTTCTTCTTGGATGTGTGAACATGGGTAAAATATGTATCTTTTTCAATCCTCAGTTTTAAATAAAATGCTGAATACTCTTCCCCTTACAGGTGACTGAGTGCTGTAAAATACTTATCTAACAGCACAAGAAGAAAATAAACACTGTCTTTCTCCACATAATATAATTTCTGTCAATGACAGACCATGTTTGTGAGGTTGGTTTATAGGTTAAAATGGGAGCTGAAAAATTCCTTTCCCTTAGTGACGTCACAGCCATCACAATGTTGCTGTGCAATGAACTACTCGTGAATCCATGGTGGTGTTGGTGCAAACAAATCTAATGGACTGCCAGGCATATGAGAGTATACAGTCTAATTACATACAGTTTATGATACTTGTTAATGATAAGCAATTGTGAGTAGTTAGTGTGTTTTATCATCATTCTACAGTGCACTTCTATTTATTTAAAAAGTCAACATAAAATGGTATACACTGTTGTGGTAGTAGCAGCTCTTCATATCTCATGATTACTGTGTCTTTTGATATACAGGTGTTAGCTGTAAGTATACTCTGGTTTTGCACAATGAGAAAAAGCACATAATTTAGCATCTCTCGGAAGTATTGCTGGCATTAAGTAATACAGGACTGCATGAGTTAATATTATTTGTTGCCTCTTCAGTCCCATCAATTTTATTTTCAGGGGAAATTCTGGGTGACAAGAGGATAAGGTCCAAACGAAGTATCCTTTAGGCCACTTTGTGACAATTCTGCCTAGGGTATCACAGGATTTGAGAGCCTATACCTGTTAAAGATTTTGAGTCAATCAAAACGTGTAAAGCTAGAACTGAGCTCTGTTTTTAGAAATAGCCGACAGTCTAGTGACTTGTGTTACATCTAAAAGTTCCGCTCGTTATTTCTGAGCTGGTCCTGAGAAAGAAGCAACAACTAAAACTGGTCCAGTAGATTGTGCTCTGACACCGTGTGGTAGCATAGCTCACAATTCCAAGACTATCACTTATACCCTTGGTTTCTTGATTTCCAATATGTACAACATTAGGTTTCAACTAGTAAAAGCATACCGTTTCCTTTTAAAAAAAACTCTGCATACCCTAATGTGGCAAATTTTATGGATTTTATTTGAGGAAATTAGTTATCTATTGATAGTCATGGAATTACTTGAAATCCATATATAAATATAAGTAGCAAAAATATTTTACTTTTAAACTTCAGCTAAATGAGTTTAATTTGCATGCAATCAAAGCACTGAAGACCGTGCATTGCGTGCAGAAGCCTATCCAACATCAAAGACGCTCTAGAGATCAAAACAAAATCAAGTTCTGAGGAAGCGATCCTCTTATTCTCCTTCCCACTGGGCATGCTTGTGCTTTCTGTCTTGGCTTTGGTCGAATCAAGGCAATATCAGCGCCTGTGTACACCATCAGTGTTTGAGTGACTCCATCCTAACCTCACAGGTAATGAAAATGTGCAAAGTTTGGCATGTGAGTGTGAAGTCAGAATTTAAACATACAAAGTTGCACAGAGAATGAAGATCCTTGGTGTTTTTCTCCTTCTTGCAGAGGTGGGCAACTGCTGTCACAAAACTAGATTTATATTTCAGCACTTCTCCTTCCTTTCAATTATTTGGCGTGAGGCCAACATGAAAATCTTGCATGTCCTCGTTAAGCCTGGCTGAGCCAAAGCACAATGACCTTTCTCATGTTCTGTCATTTGTTGGATGGGTTTTTCCCAGTCTTCTCCTTGTTTCCTTGGGGAAGGAGAATTCAGAGCCAATGAAATTGTAAGATTCTGGCTGGGTTAAAACCAGATAAGGGTGGCTTACGCAGTGCTAACGCTTTCAGGGATCATTTTTTTTGTCACAGAGATTGAAAAGCCCATAGAAAATAGCACAACAGGATTCAATTCACGTGACAAAAGGAAATTGTACCAAGTTTAATCCATTCCCATTACAGTCTAGAGATTTTAATCTCCTTGGACGCTGAGCCTAGGAATGGTTTTTTTCCTCCTACAATATGCATTATGAAGCTGCTTGGGAAGTGGTGCTGTGGGCTGGAGGGAGGCGCACAAAGTTATACAACATGCAATTTAAGATAATGGCCTTTGAAAGGAGAAATTAATACAGACAGAGGAGGCCAACAAAGCTTCAGTCATCTAGAAGGTAGTTTCAGTCACTACTGACATTAAACAATATCACCCCCACCGAGGCGACACTATGTTTATTATCGTTTAATTTCTTGCCCAAATTGGTGCTTTCTTATCATGATGGTGCAGGAATTGCAAGCTCTGTTATGACTAAATTGGTGGAAAAATGCATTCATCTAAGTGAGTAACAAGATACAGAAATTGAGCTCTCTATCTTAACCTTTTGCGGCTTTTAAATATTCCACCAAAAACATTAGCAAAAATGGAAGCTATAGCATTTCCATAATTATCACAGCACTGTCTTTGTTCTTGTAATGATAGAATCCATACTTTCAATTTGCATTGCTTAATAATAGCAGCTGTCTTGTCTGCTCAACTGTGGGGTTTTAGGGCTCCCATAATTATTCATTTTCACTCACTTGACAGTGGGTGTCTCCTTGAAATATTTCAGACCACATCAGAAGAAAGAATTTTAAAATCCTTTTAAGGACTCTGCTATACATAACAATACTGAATTATGCATTAATAAAACAAATTTAATTGAGTTGGAGGTGCACAAGCTCTAATTAATCACGTACCTCAATGCTGAAAACTGATTGCTAAAGACAATCTCACATACACAAATTCAGACATAATGATTTTATTATTATTGTATGAAGGTTTGCTGTCTCTCGGTCCCTAAAGCCACACACTTTGCTTCATCTTCACCTTTACTTTCTCCTTTACCTTCCTTATACCCTCCCTTCAGCTTTGTTCTTTTCTTTGAGGAGAAGGATTTTATAAGATTTATATAACTAGCACAGAGACTCTGCTTTTTTGCCTAGTTCTTTTTTAAATTTTCTATTATGATTTATTAATGGAAATCTGAAAAGGAATAGGAAAAAAATTAGAGATGTAGCCACAGGAAATGCGAATGACACTCCATTTTTCTGATATGCATCAAACTAATTACAATAATAAATAAACTATGAATGTGGGGTACAAACAGGGTAAATTATTTTCTATTATTATTTATACTAAATGAAAATGCTGTTTCATAGTGAGAGTTTATAACATGCGTGTGTGTGTGTGCTGCCACCCACAGCAGCAGGCTTTATTACTATGGGTGCAAATTGTATGATTTGGAGTGTGTTTATGGGTGCCAGGAGAGTGGTTCAAAAGATGAGGAAGGCAGTTTTATGGGCAAGGCTGTGGAGATGCTGCAGAGGATAATTGAAGGAGAGAGGCATTTATGTTGTAACAGGTGCCAGGCAGCAGTGTGTGTGTGTGTGTGTGTGTGTGTGTGTGTGTATTGTTGTTGTTGTAAGTTAGGAACAGAATGGTTGGAGATCAGCAAGCAGTGATACGATGTGTTCAGACATATGTGCTAGAATTTATAGATTCTTCGCTGGTCCTTCATATGAAGGGATGTACTCCAGTGATAGCCCAGAGGCTATCTGCTTCACATAGTGGGGGAGTCTTTAGGCTTAGTCTAAATAGTTCATCCTAATTAAAAAGCATTATATTGCCTGTAATTAATATATATTTCAATTTTACAACTTTCATTTACAATGTATAATTTATAATATTTATTTACAATGTATGTCTTCATCACTTACACAGTTCTGAAAATTCATAATAGCAGTACGAAATAATGACCCATAATTTCCACACTTACAGTCACTCTGAACAATTTATTCCATCTTATTTTCAATTTATTTCATTTTTTCTATTATTATTATTATTATTATTATACTACATAATTGTTCTAAACTCTGGTTTGTGTTTATTTGGCTTTTAAGTCAATTGATTTTCACACCAATTAATGATCCTGGGGTTGTAAATGCTCCACAGACAACACAATATCTCTAAACACGACAAAAATAATCTAGTAAGCAGAAGCAAATACGTTGCTATAACTACTGGGAAGGACTAGAAAGACAAAGGACTAGACATTCCAAAGGTAGAAGGTTTCCACTGACTCCCAAATACAGGCACTGCTTTGCTCCTTGCTAAGGACAAGTATTGTTTTACAACTGCAATGAAGAACTCTCATTGGCAAACATTAACTCATCCCGCCCCCCGCTCCTCCCTCCTCCCCCCTACTTTCATTTTTAGCTGTAACCTTTATCTTATCACCATCTCTACAGCCATCCTTCTAAGAGTTAATCAACCCGTGCCTCATGCAACCCTCACCATGATCAGTCAGGGCTCAAAAAATATTTCCTGAGAGAACAGAACTTTATCTGTGGGGTAGATAGGTGTCAAACGCGGTCCAGAGAAACAGAAAAGCTGCAACAGACTGTGAGAAGATACTGAAGTTACTAAACTGTTCCCAGGATGAATACTTCTGGAGACGTCAGTCACAATTCCGTTCCATAGCTGTGACATCAGTGTGTTTATTCATTTACTTTGTTATTTGTACGTGTTGCAGTACATGGTTACATTGTCTTAGGGAGTAGGTAGATGTACATAACAAGTCTTAATTCCTCTTATCCCTTTCCCCTACACATTCTCTTTCCTTCCTCTGTCGCTACAGTCCCTTCCCCCCTTTTTAATTTGTGTTTGTATCATGCAGTGATTACATTCATTGTGAGTAGTTGGGGTATGTATATGACCCATCTTAAATCTTTTTATGTCTCCTTCCACTCCTCCCTCCACCCTCCTTAGTCTCTAGGTCTTTCCCATTTGCAAAAGATTTATCTCCCTGTTTCCTTTTATCAATCTTTTATTTTGCACTTTATTTGCACTCTTGATTTCTCGTGTGAGAGAAACCATGTAGTATTTAAGCTTGAGTGTCTGATTTATTTCAGTGAAGCTTATACTTTTAAGGTGGATCTATTTTCCTACAAATATCTCAAATTTATCAGTTTCATAGGTGACTAGTAGACTATTGTGTACTGACAACATATTTTTTATCTGTTCATCTGTTGATGGACATGTTGGCTGCTTCCAAGATTCAGCTGTTATGAATTATGCTACTATAAATAGTGGTATGCACATATACCACTGTCAAATGGAATTTCTATTTTTAGGTCTTTGAGAAAGCTGCAGACTGATTTCCATAATGGTTGCACTGGTTTACATTCCCACCAGCAATGTAGGAGGATTCCTGTTTCACCATAGGTTCACCAGAATGAGTTATTTGATTGCTTGATGCAGCAAATTTTTTTCTGGAGTAAGATGAAATCTCAGTGTCATTTTAATTTGCAGTTTTCTAATGGTCAGTAAAGGTGAACATTTTTTCATGTACTTATTGGACATTTTTATTTATCCTGAGAAGTGTCTATTTATTTCAGTTGTCCATGTTTTGATTGGATCTTTTATTTTGGGGGATGTCTAAATTTTTAAACTCTTTATATACTCTACATACTAGTCTTCTGTCAAAGATTTAATTGATAATTGTTTTCTCATTCTGTCAGTTATCCCTTCACTCTGTTGCTTGTTTCCTTTGCTGTGCAGAAGGTTTTAAATTTGATGTGATCTCCTTTGTTGATTCTTGGTACTATCTCCTGTGGAACCAAGGTTCTGTTCAGACAGTCCTTGCGTACTTGCTGGGTTTGGTCCAGCAGACCCTGTTAGAGAGAAAAATGAAGACAAGAGAAACAGAGAATATCTTTGTTGGGGAGGCCAGGCAATTTCACTGCAATGGAGTAAACCTAAAACTGACTCAAACCCCAGATTTGTTGAGGAACAACAAAGGCATAGTGTTTTGCTGAGAGGAGATTTTGTTTTAGGTAGCAAAGCAGCCAAGCAAGGCATGGTGACAGTTTGGTTGAATAATTAACTTTTATCTGATCATCCTTATTTTCTCAGTAAGGCCCACTTCTGTGCAAGTTGGCAAAACATCCCATGTTCAAGACATTTCAACTCCTTGGAATTAGCAATCTTTTACCTGCTGAGTTACCCTGAGCAGAGATTGACCTGCTGAGTGTTGCAAGGAACACCACACATCCACTTATGGCTGTAATAGTTTTAGTTATTTTATCTTCTAATAGGTTAAATGCTTCCATTTCAATATTTAGATCTTTGATCCATAAAGCACCAGCTTATCTGATTATGCCACATGCATAGGACGCTTCCTGCTTTTCATGAAGAGGGTCATAATCTGAAAAGGCTTTCTTTGTGTCTTCAGAAAGCCACTTAGGTCATAACAAAACTTACTCTCTAAGGATATTAGAATGACAGTAGGACTCAGGAACCAGCCTCAGATCTTGTAGTCACTCAGCAGAATTGCAGCGGGCATCTGAGTTCTTGGAGAATAGTGACGTTCATAAGCGTAGCGCATAAGCATATCAATGCAAATGTATCTAAGTGTAAATGTCAAACAAACATTGTGCAGCTTTTTTAGGGACAGATGAGCACACTGCAGAATTGTACCAAGTAAAGTACTGGAATTCCCATATTCTGAAGTGTCAGGCTTTATCTGGTGGACTATAGCGTTAACCTCAAAACAGGCACAAGTGAAAATAAAAGAGAGGGAGCATAAGGCAGTTTATATGGGCTAAAGCAACTCACTCAAATTGAAAACACAATGATTAACTGATACTCTACAATCTTCTTAATTGGAAAGTACCTAAAACAGTTTTGAAATCAAGGCTTCACCATATTCCTTTCAATTTAATAAGCATCTAATACTTAAGATAGGTCAAGAACCATATGAGATATTTGGAACTACACTGTTGAATAAAACAGCAAAGCATGCAGGTCTCTAGAGCTTGTGATGCAACAGGAAAGTGAGATTATTAAACATACAGTCATAAGAAAGGGTTTCTTCACTGATATAGAAATAGTGGATTCAGTAGTGAGGGAGAGCACAGGTCTATATAATCAGGTGTTTGGTAAACCTTCCCTAGTAAGTTGATGCCTACTATACCTAAGACAGTGGTATTAGAGAAAGAGGAAAAAAACAAAACACAGCATAGACATCAAAATAGTGCCACATACAAATCTAGAGGTTGGGAGACTCCAGTATAACCTGATTAGGTGCAGAGTGGCCAGAGATGAATCTGGAGAACTAATCAGGCCTCTTTTTCTAAGTATTTGGGGAAAGTTACTGGGTAATATAAATAATAGCCAAAGAAATTTAGGAAACGTGTCATTCACATGGAACTTCTCAGAACCTGTACTACATGAATATGTGCCACAAATCCTAAGTGGTCAGGTCCCTGAAATAAATTATTGTTTTACTTTTGTTCTGCTTTTTTTTTGCTGAGCCTAGGAAGCTAGAATTCTGACCTCCTTCCTCTTTCTCTTGACTTTGGAGAAAATAATGGTAAAATGGGAAAAGATTAAATGGGATTTAGGTGGGAGGATGTGATTTCTTGGTGTGTTTCTGCTTGACTGTACCAATGACATGGCAGACCTATTGAAAAATCTTGACTAATCCAAAGATCTCCATGTTTCAACTAAGCTACTGGGATGGACATTTGCTCCTATACAGTATGAGCAGTGAGCAGGAACCATCAACCCCAACCTACTCCTAGAACTAATGATCTTTATTTCTCATTCCTAAGGAAGTATTTTCTTTTATAGGTGCACATTTTAAAGGCTTCGATTCTACTACTTCAGAATCTTATTCCTTTGGTACCCACGGCTTCCTTGCTCCAAAAGGAAAAAATGAGTAAATAAATATATTAAAAAATGAGAATATAGGCAGTGTGCTGCAAGAGCTGTACATCTTCTAGACAGAAAATCAATAGACAGTGGTTCTGGAAATCGAGACCATTGAGCTAAATTTTTGTTTACTTTCCAGATAATTTCAGTTTCTGCTGTTATTAGCGTGGTGAGGAGAGAGGATTCCCATTTCATAAAACTCTACGTGGGTTATGACAACCTATTTGCAATTATGTTCATTCAAATGCTAAATTCTGCCCAAATGCGTTTGACAGAATGCAGACAGTTAAGGATGGGGATGGTGGGAATAAGTTCTGCTTATGGTAATTATTTATTGATCTTTAAAATACATTGTATTTAGATCCATATTAGAACAAAGACCTGGAAGTGTGGAGAGCTCATAATAATCATACTGAGAGCAACATGGACAGGAGCATCCCCTTAGCATATGTCCATGTTTCAGTGCTCTTGTTTTTTTTTTTTTCTGGTACCGGGAATTGAACTCACAACCTTGCACTTGCCAGGCAGGCACTGTGCCGCTGAGCTAAATCCCCAGCCCCTTCAGTGCTCTTGTTGGAAGCGTAGAACTTCTTTTTGTTTCAATCTTTTTTAATATATAGATGTTTAAACGTTAGTGATCTCCAGTTTCACAGTGAAATCCAGATTTAAGATATTCCTTTTAAAATATTAACTGGCATCTTAGCTGCTGTCCTGGACCTTATTCCTGGTGTTTAAAAGTTATACATGTATTAAGGTATGCAAAATCACTTAAAATCAATGGTCTAATTTTTTTAATCAGCTAAAGTTTTGTTACTGTGAAAATCTCTTTGATTCTTCCATGTTTTGAAATGGAGGTCTTACTTGTTTTAAACAAAGTGGTCTTTATATAGTCATTGAAATAAACACTACTGCCCAGCATCATGTTTACTGTATTGTGTAGACTCCGTAAGGTGCCTCATTGTTCTCATAAGGTAGTTACAGTCGCTTACCTTCATAGCTATCAGAACAAATCAAAATAACCTATGTGTCCTGTGTAGCATCTGGCTCAATCCTGAACATGAAGGTGCTCAAGATTTGTATGAGAAGTTTGTACTATGCTCCCAGGCCAAGATATCCTCTTTTCATAAGCCTGCATGTGGTTCCAGGAATTTTTATTTTTAGCAGTATTACAGTGGTTCTGAAGCAAATGTCATTTCAGCGTACAGATTTTCCCTCTTTTTGTATTGTTGGCACCAAACACAACGTCTACTATATAGTGGACTCTCAAACAGATATTTTAAAATTAAATTAAAAGAAATAGAAATGTGATTTCATGTAGCCATGTTTGTGTTAAAACAGGCTGATTGTATAATAGGAAGAAGCACCATGGAAATCCAGCTGTTTACATAACATAGGTGTGCTTCTCAGGCTTGTAGTCCAAGCTACTGTCAAAGGCCACTAATATCTGCAAAGATACTCAGGGACCCAGGCTCACAAGAAAAGCAGAACAAAAGTAAAACAATAATTTATTTCAGGGACCTGACCACGAAGGTCCCCAGTGTTATGCAGCCTTATCTTTCAGCCACACAGTTGAGCTGCAGTGTGGATTTCAGACTCACCAAGGAAGGGAGAAGGAGAGAAGTTGCTGGAAGCGTTTTCATTGGAGTTAACATGCTTTAACTTATACAGAGTACACTAACCAGAAATAATGTGTGGCTCCAACAAATTGTAAGGTGGCTTCAAGATGGTGTATTTTTGTGTCTCCAGAAGAGGAGAACAACATAACAATGAATATTGGAGGTCTCTATCTCTGGAGTAACTGGTAAGTCATCTTAAGTGTTTTTGAACATAATTTTTATGGTAATGCTCAAATACAATTTTATGTTTTATCCAAATAATTGCTAACTCCTCCATAGTTAAGGTCAGTATTTTGTAAGCCAGATGACTGTGTGGAATGGAAAACCATCAGATATATTAGCAATGCACCCAGAGAAGAAGGAGTTTCAAGTGTAACTACCACTACACAAAAATATAGTAGGAATTCAATAGAGAGTTTAAAGGTTGCCTTAAATTCAAAATAATTCCAGTGACAAAGATATTAGGCAGAAAATTGGTTCAAAAATAATATTAAATGAATGTGTTTTGTTATTGAATGACAATCAATGTCACATTTCCTTTAAGAGTAAAACATTCTCTGCACAATTTTAAGTAAATAGTTAAAAAATATTCATTCACAGCTGGGTGGGATGTTACACCTATAATTCTAGCGCTTGGGAAGCTGAGGGAAGAGGATTGTTAATTTGAGGCCAGCGTGGGTTACATAATGAGATCCTATCTCAAAACAAAACAAAAAGAAACAAAACAAAACTTAATTTAAGTATTACAAAAGTAATGTGTGGTTTTTAATAAAATCCAAATAAAATAAAAATCTTAAGAATTCCTCTCTCTAATTCTTTTCATATCTTAGATTTTAAAATTTTGTTTCTTGATGCATATTATTCCACAGTTTGATGTATATATGTAAATACATACATATATATATATTGACACCGATATTTTTGATTTATGTATTTTATAAATACACACTGATGTCACATAGATCACAAGCAGCATGACCTAGGGAGGCTCAGTATTCGCTCATGTTTATCTCTTGCCATAGACTCAGAGCCTACTACATTGCAGATGCTAAAATAATTATCTGAAGAACCCATGACTTAAATTAACAACACCTCTTAGCTTTCTATGTGAACCTTGTTATGTTTAGTTAATATGTACTATTTTACACATTTACAGGGCATAGTACACACCATTCGTTACATATGTACAACATGTAATGATCCACTTCCTCCAATATTTATCATTTCTATGTGTTAGGAAACTTTGGAATCTTCTGGTTATTTGTCAGTGTAAATTGTTGTGCACTATGTTATCCTATAATGCTTTAGAACATTGTAGCAAAGTCTACTGCTCAATTGTATTTTGGTATCTACTATTTAAAGTCTTTCCACCTTGCTTCGTCCTCCTTTTCTCACCCTCCAATGACAAGTGTTCCACGTACTTCTGCTATAAGACCAATTTTTTCAGCTTCCACAAATGACTGCGAATGTATAGCATCTGTCTTTCCGTGACTGGATCATGTCACTTAACCTGGTGTTTTCTGGTTGTATTCACTTTGTTCCACATGGAAAGATTCCACTTTTATAGTTGAATCACTTTCCAGTTTGTAGACATACCACATTTTTTGATTCATTCATCTATCAGTAGACACCTGGCTTCATCTCACATCTTTTGAGCCCTGCTATTTTTAATAGCAGTGTAGTCTTCTATACAACAAAAACACAGTGTTTGCAATGACTTCCTTTTGATGGGGTTTTCAGTTCTTTTATTCTTTCACTATCACAAATAATACAGAAATAAACATTCTTATGCTTAAAGTAATATGTCACTAGGGTAAATTTAGATGGGATTGAAATGGATCCCATTTGGAAATGGGATATTCAGCACAAAGTCCTGAATATTTTAAAGTGTTTATAGACACCATTGAAATGGTTCTTAACCTTTTGGGGAGACTCACAGAACCATTTGACAATGTGATGAAAGTTAATGTGCTATCTTTCAATAAATTATATCAGTATTTTATATAATTTCAGAGAGCACTGGGCATGACTTCTAGGATAAGATCTCCTGCTTTGTACATTAACTACTGGGGTAGATTTAATCATAAGTGATTTCAGCTTCTAGTTGCAACATGATCTGCGAAGCTGCCTTCAGAAAACAGATGTTCTCTGAAAAGAGAATTGTGAGATCTTGAGAAATTACATTTAAATTGTCTCATGCAAATTTTAAGTTCAGTTTACCTGATTTCAAAGGCAGTGAAGTAGTGTGACTTTAACTCCCTCACTCTCCCACATCAAAATTTCAAGGCAAACCATAATTTTCTTATTTACTGCTGTAAGTTTCCCTTGTTGATCTAACCATAGTGATACTACCAAACATTTCCGAGAACAGGGAGCATGATATGTTTGTTTCCAATTTGAGGGCGTCAAGATGAGTTAAGTTTAATTTTGGTGAACTTCAATATGAGGGTTTCCCTTATTGATAAGAGAGAACTCCGAGTGGGAACCGACACAAATAACTAAAAGAGTGCTTGCTCAGCAGACGTGCAGAAATTGATCTCCTGGTAATCAGTGGCAAACTCTATTATCCTACCACAGGGCAGTGGGTCAAAGCAATTACTGCTTTATAATTCTTGAGTAGAAACAAGAGATTTTGATGTGCCTGGTCACTAACTTTTCTTATGTATGTACAAACCCCAACTTTTCAGTTTCTTATCCTATTTCATTTTCTTTAAAGGGACCAAGGGAACTCAATCGGGGCTCTTGCACATTTTCAGAGAAAACAGAGCCTGAACTAGAATAAGATGCAAGGTTTAGCTCACTCCAGGAGGAAGAGTGCATTTACTTTTAAGGTACTGCAACTAATTAACAGGAGAGTAAACTGCTGTTAGCTTGCTCAGCTAGAAAGGACAGAGGCCTTTCCTGGTTTCACTTCAGAAAGAGGAACATTTGAGTATAGCAGAGAACTGACTTTGACATCTTTCGAGGCAGGACTTACTTGGCTAGGCTGGCTTGTTTCCTGGTTCCTGTGTTTTCATAGCACAGTTTCAAAGAAAGTGTAAAGCCAACACACACTTAAAATTCTTGGTCTCTATCAAAACAAATCTGCCATTTCCTGCTTTATTTTTTCATTGAAGTTCATTACAGTGCTAAATTTGAACCTCATTAGAGAATAGTGTCTTTAGATCACTCATAATAGGTAGCACGCGCCATTTTACAGTGAAAAGTACTGTATGCAAACTTGAAATCTATACTTCATATTGTTGGTTGAAAATGTTACCTGACATGGGATTTGAACTATGAAAGAAAAAGCATAGACTGAGTTTCTAGGCGCTGGGAGGCCCAGGGGACGGGCGGGGCGAGCAGGCCCTCGGAGCCGGCCGAGCAGGCTCCCCCAGCCCCCCGCGC
>NW_004955405.1:28790823-28870142 GCF_000276665.1 Chinchilla lanigera | reverse complement strand
TTGTCTGTATTGTGCTTGTGATATGTTGTAAAATGCTGTATGTCTGTTAATGTTTCCCTCCTTTTATCCTTAAAATAAAAAAAAAAAAATTTAAATAAAGAAAAAGCATAAGTTTCTTTTCCCAGTGCCCTTTAAAAGTCAAACTGGAATTCAATTGATGCGGAAATAATGTCAATACATTTTTAATCAAAGCTCTTATTATTCAGAGTGGTTTTTTCTTTTGTACCAATTGCATCACTTTTAAGTGGAAACTGACTTAGAAATGAATCTAGGCCCAGATCACAGATCTGCCAATAAGGATATGCATTTAAACTAGATCTTCAGGCTATTTACATACACAATAAAGTTTACAAAACGCTGGTGCAGGTCACAGGCATCACAGAAACACAGGAATATCTCATTTCTTAAAATACAACATTATGTGACTTAGAGCAAGTACCGTAGATTTCCTAGTCCTCAGGATTGCAGAACTCCAAGTTAATTCTTTGAGCAGGGCAGTTGTGGAAGAATACATCCTGGGGGAAACCCAATTGAAAAAAGAAAGTCACATACACCCAAGTCAATACATCCAAGCTCTTCATGGGTACATTAAGACCCATCTGCAAAAGTGTTACATAAGACCAAATAAAGACAATATGCTTTATCCTAGGTAAAAAGTTTCAGTTGAAAATAAAAAGTTTAAAGGCCAAAAGCAATAAATTAAATAAAACAGGATCACTTGGCTTTAGATAACTAAAACTGTTAATATATTACAATTAAAAATGATCTTTAGTAACTTACAAATTTAAATAAAAGAAAATGCTATTAACCTCTGCTGTTCTTTTCTGTTCTGAAGCAGAGCTTCTGCAAGGCAAGATGAAGAGTTTATTCATATACTCAGTAAGGATCCATTAATGCCAGACGTGGCTTAAGGACCTTGAGAAACATCACTGTATAAAAATCTCGACCCTTCTAGAGATGACATTCTTATTGGGAGGCACACGCGATAAATACCACAAAAAAGAGGGCTGGAGGTGATATTAGGTGGAAGGTGACAAATGCAGTAAAGAACAGGGTTGAGAGGGGGTAGAAGGCGGCAATTTTAATTAGAGCAATCATTTGAAAAGTTGGCATTTGAAGGAAAGCTGAGGGACAGTAGAAAACCTGGTGAAAGCAGAGGAAACCTCCTTTCTTTTGACTGTAGGATGACAGATATCAATCTCTTCATGTAGTGATTTTTCTAAGGGAGCAATGGGGGTGGAAAATGTTCTTCTAACTTATAAAACATTTCATGATCCATTGCTTTAGCAATATCGAGGAACCACACTGTATAATTTTATATATTCACCCAGATGTACTCAGATATTTTTCAGTTGCATCTGAAAGCAAGCTCTCTATTTTAAATGTAACTACACCAGGATATTAAATCTGTAACAATAACTTTATTATGTACTTGCGATGTACAAAACTTTATTATTTTTCCTAATCTTAGAAGGAAGTATTATTACCCTTCCTTTAGAGGTACAAAGATAGAGGGTTTAAGATGACAAGAATCAATTCCAATGTTAGAAGTGTATTAGTGATTCAGGCAAAAGTTGAACTTAGTTCTTTCCAAGGCTGAAGTCATAAACTTTATATTAAACTATCCCCTCAATTTGCATTATGCTAGATTTTATAACTTCTAATTTTACTATGAGGTCAGTTATAGGCTGGACCACACTGACTTCTCAGAAGCAGATTTCATACAGTACCAACAAACACAAAAATATGCCCTAGAGGCTTCTAAATAATCACCTCTTAGTAGCTCAATTCTTACAACAAAATATCACTTTAAGATCCTGAAATAGCCTTTACTGTGAGACTTCTTATTAGTCTATTTATCTGCAGTCTCTACCAAGTTCCAGACATATAGTTGTTTTCACTTATTGAGCTCTTTCTATGAGTTAGAGATTGCACCACACATTACACATACATCATTGTGTTGTATTTTTGTACTATTTTGGAGATGAGAAAAGCAAGACTTATAGATGGTAAGTGGAAGCTGTGATCCTAGGGGTCATAGTACATTTAGAGTCCTGGCTATTGGTTCAAAACCCTAGAAACATCTGTAAGGGAAAGTTTAATGGACTCAGTCCATGGAACCCAGAGAATAGGTCATCAGGGCTTGTTAAATTTGGGGAGCAGGCAAGGGGTAGTGACCTCAGATAAGAGTCAGGAAGCCAGTCAAAAATATCAATTCTGGGCCACTAGAAATATGATCCAGGAATGAAGCACTTTCACGTCAGTGCCCACCTGCCATTTCTGACTGAGAAGAGCTCAGCAAGGGCCACGAAATATCTAGTTTAGATATTTATATAAATTCATCCTTACCAGGAAGTGAGGGGCGCAAACTAATTTCATAGTGTCTGAAATGACCTGTAGTGCCGAGATGAAAAAGAAGATGAAAAAATCAAACAGCACTGAATGTACCTCTAAATGCAATAAACTACTCATGATAGAATCCACAAGTCATCAAGAATACATTTAAGTTATATTTACCTCTAAAAGTCTCAAGTTTATCCTTCTTTATGGCTGAGTAGTAACCCATTGTATAAAGATACCACATCTTTTTTATCCATTGCTTGGTTGATGGGCTTTTCAGTTCTTTCCAAGGTTTAACTTGAGACCATACTCACAAGTGGAATAAATCAGACTCACATGTGTAAACATTGTATTGTCTCCCTAGTATGAGAAACTGAAAGAGTAAATAAGTTCTAAAATGTACAATAGATACTGTGAAATGGGAAGAAACTGTTCAGAAGGAAAAAGGAACTAGGATGGGTGAAAGGGGAAAGGGCAGTAGGGAAAGGGAAAAAATGCAAGTCAGTTATACTATTAGTGTCTCTTTTTTCATTAAAACGAAGGTTTGTGCTAATATCAATTGGAGAAATTTTTATGCCCATAACTTGTACCCTGAGCAACTACTTTAAAGATAACAACATATTATGTATTAACTATTGTTATTCTCCTATTATTTTGTTACTATTTTTTTTCCTTTTCTTCATTAAAAAAATACATTTAAGGACACAGAGATATATGGAGTACATGGTAGAAAGCCTTTCCTTTAAAACTGTTGAAGTGACATTCAATCCAATGAGTTTTATGAGCCCTACAGGAGAACATACTTTATGCAGAATTCTCATTTCCTGATAATCCTGGATAGATCAGGAATAGCTGTGATAATGTTCATCTCTGCATATTATAACAAAGCTGCCATGGTAACTCTAGAAGTCACGTTAAAAATGTGCAGTTTTGAAAGTTCATTTCTTAGAAAAAGATTAGTACAGCTGTAATACTCATAATACTCTAATGAGACTTGAAAAGAACACTCTGGTAAAGAAAAATATATAGACTGCTCAGTTTTGATAACTATACAATGCTCTTGAGAGTGACGTAGTCCACCCTTGACTTCCTTAATCAATGAAACCATGGGAACATGAGGTCAGAAACTTAATTAAATTTTGATGTGTGTAAGCCGGCAGTAGAACTCCTTCAGTCTTTCCTAGCTCAGAATGCTCACGGAGTAAATCACAGAATCACTTGTGTAGAAAATTTTATGTACTTGTCATTTTCAGAATTTAAGGAGATGGGTACAATAAATGTTCCCAGCATTAGTTATTTAGGATGAGTTGACGGTAACTTTTATGACTGGACACAAAATTTAGGATCAGCAAGAAACAAATGTGACAGTAGGGAATTGGGTAAATTTCCAAAGTTAAACTCTCCATCATCGGCTTCATCCACTCCCCTCTTGGTGGGAAGAGAAAAGAATAAATCAGTGCTCCCTCATCTCTCTATGTTGTCATGGATCTTTTTCTTCTCTAAGGAAGATTGAAACTTTCAAAATGTAATTGATTTTGAGAGGTGAGTCGTAGGTGTGTGATAAAGAGGTGTGGCATGTTCAGGAAGTTCTGCTTTTCTCTCAGATCTTACAGGAACTAGAAGTACCCATTCCTAAAGACCCTGTGTGACAAACTCTTGATGCTCCATATTTAATTGCAGTATCTTTCCTATTGCATCCCTTGAAGGCTTATAATTTACCAGGATGCCATGGTTATATGTTCAAATAAATCCAACTTAAGAAGATTTCAAAAGGAGGCTTTTTGTGGCCATAAGCTAATAAAAATTTTTAAACCATCTGGGCCTTGTGGCATATACCTATAATCCTCAAACCCTGAAAGACTGGGGGAGGAGGGTTACAAATTCAAGCCCAGGCTTGAATTACTTAGCAATTTAGTAAGACCTGCAAATAAAAAAATTTTAAGGGTGTATGTGTGTGGGGAGCTGGTAATGTAGCTCATGGTGAAGACCCTTGGTTCAATTCCTACTGCTACAAAAATAAAATTAATTAATTGATCAATCTGTGAAGAATTCTACATTGCTCAGAAATTTATGCTTTATATAATTTAAGTAGAATTTTAACTAGATTTTGACTTTGCATTTGCCTTCTAAAGAAACTCAGCTACCAGGGCAGAATGCCAAGTTCCAGTTCCCAACTTAAGCTTCCTTCTCATAATGCCCAATCTAAAATTAATCTCACACTTTTAGTTAAAGGAAATAACGTCTGCCTGGAAAGTGCAAGGTTGTGAGTTCAATTCCTGGTACCGGAGAAAAACCAAAAAAAAAAAAAAAAAGGAAATAACAGAGAAATGATCTGACCATTGTCCCCTAATCCCCAGCCTCTCCACTTCATTGCTGTCATAATCATCTAATTATTTTTTGAGACTGATTGCACAAAAAAATAAAAATATTTGAAGTCTTGGCTTAGTTCATGTCAAATTAGCTTTGCACCAAATATGGTTCGGGGCCTCTCCACAGTTCCTAGGCATGCTGCCGGTGGTGAAGTCAGGTAGAAGTAGACTGATTCAGGGTCACAATTAATGCCAACCTTGTTCTAGACTGTATTTTAAGCTTTCAACTTGAGAAGTGAAAAGGACAGAATTTTTTCTTGGGGAGGAACTCATAGTCCAGTGGAGCTGCCTTTTCCACTGAGAAAAAACCAGTGACTCCCACGATGGGAAAAATGCACCCTCTTTCCACGGGACAGCACATCTATCCACCCTCAGTCAGCATGGTTCTTAATTTCATCAAAGGTTTCCACAACTTACCTCTTGTTCACCCTCACTCACACCATCGCTACCCTTCCAATAGCTTTATCAGAAGATCCTGCAACTTACTACAGGCACTAAAAAAAAATAGGTAGGCAAATCATTGATGTCCTTGATTTCTATACCCTCCACTTCAAAAGTTGTACTTAGAATATAATACTTAGAATAACTTTACTTAGTTTTTTAAATTTTTTTCAGTATTGGGATTGAACTCATGGTCTTTGCTGTGAACTATATCCCCAGTTGTTTTTTAATTTGAGGAAAGATCTCATTAAATCAGAAGTTACCCAGGCTTATGTGGATTTGTGATCTCCCTGCCAGAGTGCTGGGATTACTGGGCATGCCACTATGTCTGACTAGTTCTTTTCTTTTGATGTGCTCCTGAATACTTTGCACACTAAACTGAGATATTCTTCGTGTTTTCCTGCAAAAGCACTACTCTCTGAGTATCAAAACCCATCTTATGTTTTCCTTTCCTGTGTCACTGATTAATTTTTTCTCCACTGGCTGTATATCCTTAGCCTTCCAAGAGTTAGGCCATACTTAAGAAAAGGTGAAAAAAAATTAGTGAATTTTCTTAACATTATTTACACATCAGAATTCTGCAACCTTCTCTTTCCTTCATATCTTTGAAAGATGCGCGCCATTTACCTCCAGTCTCTCTAAGTATTTATCACTTGAGTTTTTATTGTAAAATGAACATAGAACATGGAGCAAAATGTTTAAGAGTTGTAGGAAGAGCTATAAAGACCACTCATAGCTCCCCTCATAAACATAAAAGCTAGGGTGATGACAGCTTCTGCGAGCACCATCTGCATTGAGACTTATTTCTTATCCTGGCTCCTTTACATAGCAGTTGTGTGACTTTGACCAAGTAACCTTACCTCTCTGTTCCTTTGTTTTCCTATATGAATGGTATATGATAGCGGAGGATTTCTGTGACAATGAGACAGGTAAATATAAGTGCTTACAAACACAAGTACTGGCACTAGTAAAGCAAAATATGAATATGTTGCTGCTTTTCATTGGTGATGCATGTAGCTCTAGTCTTTTCTTCTCACATCTGCTTAAATAAGCCTGCCTTGGAATCTTGTACAAATTGTTTTAACAACTTATTTTCACTGGAAGGTCTTTGATGTCACCACTTCCTGAGTCTGTTTCCTCGTCACCTGCCCCTTGCCTGCATTGCAGCTGCTTCCTCCTGGGCATAAACAACAACCTTTAATCAGAGGTGGTGAAATGTCCCAGTTCTTGTCTTTTGGAAGCCTTTAACACTACCTCTATTCCTTTATCAAAGTTTCTCTCTTAACATTGCTGACACTCTGCTCTGTTTGTTCCTTTCCACATGTCGCGCTTTCCTTTATGTTGTGCACTCTCTGCTGTCAAACTGCTAAACACCATCAGCGCTTCCCCAGAACCCTGGATGCATATTTCTCATATTGTGCTCTGTGTCTTCCCTTGCATAGCTGTACGCACACCCTTTAAACCTAAAATTTTCAAAGCTAATTTTATTTTCTTCAAAAAAAGGTCTTATTCTATTGTTCATCTAATCGCAGTTAATGGTATTACCACCCACTCAATCATCCACATCATTTTAAAATATTTTCTTTCCCTTGAGGATAGCCTCCCTGAAAGCACCTTACCACGTATAAACCTGAACACATCCACATCATCTACCTCTCTGAAACCGTCTCGTGTATTTGTTCTTACTTTTATGATCCCTATTCTAGCAAGTGACACCAAAATCCCTGTGGCTTTTCCAGGCTGGACCATTAGAGTTGTCCTCAAATCTTAATGTCTAGCTTCCTCCATTTCCTCCAAACAAGATTTTGTTTCACCACCTTCTACTCTCAATTGTTTTATGAACTTTGCCCTGTTTATTTTTTAGATTTTATCATCTCCTGCTTGTGTGTTCTTGCAGTAGCTTCTGAAATGGGTTGAATATCATCTTACAGAAATGGAGTTCACCCAGAACATCAAAATTTGGCCTTATTTGGATATGGAATCTTTGCAGATGTTCTTAATATAAAAATTGAGATGAGGTCAGAGGTAAAGTGGACATTAAATCTGTTGAGAGGCTTCTGTGAGAGAAACAGACACACAGACACACACACAGAGAAGGAGACCACATGAAAGTGAAGCTAGTGGTTGGAGTGATACGGCCACAAGCCCAAGAATGCCTGTAACCAATAGAAGCTGGAAAACTCAAAGAAGATTGTCCCCTGGAACCTTCATAGGGAGTGGGACCCTACTGACACCTTGGTGAAAATTCTATGGTTTTAAATCACAGAGTTTGCAGTAATGTTTTGTGTTGACTCTAGAAAACTAATATATCTCCTGACCAACTTTCTCCACCAAACCATCTTCTGTCCTTCTTGCATAACTCTCAGACCATAACATCACTCTGATTAATATCTTTCACTTATACATCAACACGGCTCTTTCCAACCTGAAGTCTCTGTCTTTGTTATCCTCCTCTTATACACTCTGTATTGCTGATAACTTGTGACCTCCAGACCCAATTTTCTGGAATCTTTCCCTCTGCCTCCAGTGTCCTTATCCACTAAGCTACATCTCAAGCCCCCATAACTATCAAAACAGAAGTATGAATGATAAATGGAGCATAAAGCTATATAAACTAGAGAATCCCATATTCCTGAAGTCATTTAAATCATCTCCTATCTTCCAATCAGGCTTCATTAAATCAATACAGATTGATGAGTGTTTATCTCTTTCTTGTGCATTCCAGAAGAAAGATGCCACATCTCAGGGGTAATCATCTATGTATGCACACACACACACACACACACACACACACACACACGTGTGTGTATGTGTATATATATATACACATATATACATGTATATACATGTGTGTATATATATAGAGAGAGAGCTATCTTTAAAATTTTAAATTAAATTTGAACTTGATTTAACCTTGTGTTAAATGTTTACTTCTTTTTTCTTTTTTTTTACATTTCACAGGCTATTTTAACTACAAGCCTGTGAAATCAATATTACTGTCTTCATTTTATAGACAGAAAAATATGAGACACACTTGGCTACATGACATAGAAAATGAACCCAAATCCCTGTTTTTTCCTTTTGCTGTTTGTTTTATTTAATGCCAGAGTTCTTCCTTTCCATTATTTTTTAGGTCCAAATTATTTCTTACGAAGCTATTTTGAATGGAGGAAAATTTCTCAGATGGCAGAATGTTTCACACCTTGTCATTCCCACCAAAACAAAGTCTTCAATATTTTAATAAAAGCTGCTTCTAATCACACCCCATTGATACAATATGGTACCCACAGATTAATTTCAGCCCTCCCTGTCAGTGCTTTTGCTTGTACGCGTCAGTGTGGTGTGAAATCCCTCTGTTGGGGGCTTCTGATGCTTGCTGACTAATGTAGCTGCACCTGGTGAATTTTCACCACTTCTGAGGGCTTTGAGAAACAGATAGAGGTAGCCTTTGGGAAGCAGAGTCCACTGGGTCTCCATGCAGCTGTGGGGCACCCAGGGGCAGAGTGGTTTGGCCGCATTCCACACCCTGGAATGAGCGGGGTTTCCCATTTTTCTATCAGGCCCTTATTAAAAATGACCCATGTCTCACGTTTAATTGGACTTTTCATCATCCATGTACTAAGCCTACCCCATCGCAATCTGAAGGTTTCTCTTTTCATCTGACCTGAGGGTAACACTTTTGTGTCCAAAGGGGTGTGATTTTACCCCAGCCTTTCCTCTCTGGCAGATACACAGAACTTTAAGCCGAACCTCTTGCCAGACTTTCTCTCTCATCACTCTTATGCTCCAGTTTCCCCTTCAGTGCGAGAAGAACTTTTCCCAATGTGCTCAACAGCTGCTGCTTCCCAATGCCATCTTTGTAGAGCGCCCAGAAGTGCTCTATTGTGGAGCCTAGCATCTATGCGTGAATATACAAACACGGCACTGCTTCTCCTCTTTATTGACTTGTGCTGAAATCTGTGCCTCCTCTAAATAAAACACCACACCATTGCAGTCTCAGGCTACCCATGTGCTGAGACATTTGTGTCTCCTTTAAATGAAGCAGGACTTCCCAGGTTTGCCTCCAACTATATTTTAACAGATAGCGCTCTGCCAAAACCCGATCAAGCACGTTCCAAATCTTCTTGACAGCATTATTGATGACAGATGGCGAGCCTCCGCATTTCACCAGCCCACCCCGTAGGACGGTATTAGCAATAACACTGCCTCCGCGCGATGATGCAGGAGGACAGCATATGTAATGCCTGTTTTCCTCTTGACCCTTGCAAGAACATAAATAGTTAGAAGAGTTCCAAAATATCAGGAGAGCTATAATTGCACATGGTTTCATGTGGACTGTTTACTTACTGGTACTCTTAGCTGAAGGGAAATTATTTATTTGTTTCTGTTTTCATAAAAATCCTTAGTGTCATTCTACTATATTTATAATGTCCATTCTCAGAGGTTACTAGAGAAAAGCAGCTAGTTTTTCCATGAGTGAAAATGCTCCGAAAATAGATGTACTGAGGACTTGAAAAATGCAGTTTCTCAGAAGTTCCCTGTTGTTTCCAGCTAGAAATGCTCTTAACCAGAAATAAAGTGATGTATTGCTTTTCCTAGTTACTGCCTTGTTCTCTGTGAAGGATAATCCTTGACCTGTAAGTATCAGAAAGGCAATTAATATAGGAAAAGGTGTGCTATTCATGTAACTGCGTCCATAAAAAAATAAAAATCATGGGACATTTATAAATTTGAATACATCTCATGGGTGCCAAGATATGCTACCATAATAAATAGCTTACTAGGAATGCTGGGAATGGTTCTCATTTTCTTGATTTCCAAGCATACTCAAATATTATTTTCCTAGGTTATACAATCTTTGTGGGAGAGGATTATGTTTATTCCTTTTGCTTTTGGATTCTCAGGAACAAGCATAGAGACTATTGTCATCGTGGTGCTCAATAAATACATGATGGCTATCCAGACAGATTGATGGGTACAGAGGTAGAAGGAGTTATCTAGCCCTAAAGTACAGTGCAACATTCATCTTTTTCTAAAGAATAATGTAGTGATAGTTGCTATACCTTGTGGGTAAGAGCCTGGTGTTAACTTTGATTGTATTTACTAGGCTTACAAAAAAAGGAAATATTTTGCTTTTTACCATTTGGGCCTCAATTTCTTCAAATTTAAAATAAGATTAATAGTACTTCTATAGCATAAAAAAAATAGACAGGCAATAGTTATTGTGTTAAACACACTGGTTTCCTTGCATTTTAATTCATATTTTACTAGGTAATAACTATATGACCTTGCCTGAGAATTTTGTGGGGATTTGGTAAGTTGATCCTTATAATACACTTAGAATACCATCTGGTACTTAGCACTCAAAACAAACATCAGTTATTTTCATTGTACAATATTGGTTTTTTTTTTATTAAATCAAATGAGTTTTTGTTGTTTATCACTGTGATTAGTTTAAAGCAAGCAAAGTCAGAAATTTCAATTTATGAGCTTTGAAATAGGAATTTACCAGTTATGTAACAAAGTGAAATGAAAAAGTTTTAGTACTAGGACAGGTGATAGAATAAGAACTCTTGAATACAATAGGACATTCCAGAATAAAGATTAATTTATAGTTTGTTTTCTCTACCCATCTCATTCATGCAAAATACAGACAGCAGTAAACCAAGAGCAGAAAACATAACCTTCCACTGTGCTTAGAACACTTTTTCTCGCTCTCTCTCTGTGCTAAACAGTGAAAATCAAAAGGAGTAAACATACAGGTTAAAGTTTTTTCCATGTTCTTTAAAATAAAATAACGAGAAAAAAAGAAGACAGTTCTGAGAGATGAAATTCAGAGTTTGGTAGCACAAGCTTCCTAAAACTCATTTATGTAGCAGGTCGAGAATGAAGGTCTAAAGAGATGAAGGAATGAATTGTGCCATTGTCTCTGCAAAGTACAACATTGCAGAGTGACAGGCAACTGGAAAAGTCACTAAAGAAATGCTCACTACCTAGCACATTCCAGTGACATTAAGAGGGCCGATCTTTTCAGAAGCCCGAGCCCAAGGAGAGTAACCCCAAAGACAGAACAGGCAGGTATGAATTGTGTAGGGCCTCATAACCCAGTGGCATGATTTCTGCTTTCACTTAAAATGAAACAGGAAGTCAACTGACGGTAATGGAATGATCTGACCAACATTTTAACATAATTACATTAGTTATTGTCCAGAGAATATATCATAGGGAGGACAAAGGTGGAAATAGAACCAGAGGCTTTTGTAGTAAATAAAAAAAGAGACTATTTGCTCTGGGACTAGGCTGTTGCATTGGAGATTATGAAAAGTAGATAAGTTCAGAGACTATTTGAAAATAACACTAAGTAGACTTAATGGCACCTTAGATCTGTGTGTGGAAAACATAGAACTTTTTCCTCTACCTTTCTTTGTTTTTTTTTTCTTTTTTAACTTGAATTGGAGCTACTCTGAAAGTAGTCACCATTAACTGGGAAACTGGAAGGGGTAAATAATGGCTAGGAAGCCTGTTTTGCATAGGTGTGGATATTGAGTAGGCACCTATATCTAGATTTCCAAATTTCAGGGTAGAAGCCTGGTTTGAAAACAACCCCTGGAAGTCATTACTGTATACCTACTATGAAGCCTGCACAACTGATGAGATTGAAAAGACAGTGGGTGTACAAAGAAAAGAGAATTGGAATACGTATTTGGGAGGAACAATTCAACTCATAACAGTCTACCCTCTTGACAAATATTCATGCCCAGTCTCATCAAGTGTTGAATACATCTAATCTCAACATTTCCCCAAATTTCAATCTATTGCAGTATACATTTTAAGTTTAAAATTTCTTCTAAATATCATCAGCCTAAAAGTCCAAAATTCATCATAGAAATCAGATATAGCAGAGACTATAGATATGATCTGTTCTAAGGAAAATTATTTTCCATCTGTAGATGTGCAAAACTTGAAAACAAACTAACTACTTCTAAAATATAATGAAGCACAAAGTCCCATGACAGACAGTAACTTCTCAAGAGGGAGAAATAGGGAAGAATGAAATGGCCACCAGTTACAAGTAAGTTGAAACACAGCATGCCAAAGTATAGTGTGTGTTTCAAGGTTGAAAGTCTTCCTCTGTGGAGTGAGGTTCTGCCCTCTGGACCTCCTGACTCCATGGCTTCTGTCTGTGCAGCAGGGCAGCTCTGTGGGCCTTGACATCTATGGACCTGTACATCTGACCTCTGTCTCATTTCTTTTACCTTTTCATTGCATATTTGTGGTTAAGTAGCTTGATCAGTCCATTTCTAGGCTGTAGAATTAGTTTTCAGTATTCATGAAGTCTAGTCTACACAGGTTCACCATCACTCATGGGCATAGTCTTTTGGGGTCCCCCAATAAAACCCAGAGTTGTATACAAGAGCCATTCCAGCTTGGCACATGCTCAATTCCAGCTACTATTTCCCTTAGTTCTTGAGACTTCTGAAAGTTCTGCTCAACTTTCCAATTCCTGGTCACAGCTTTATAACTGACAAATATTTACCTCTGTATTTCCTTTCTGTCTGAGTTCTTGTTTGTTCAACTTCTCTCTGCCTTGGTGATTTTCTTTAGCTTTTAAGAATTTTTAAATGAATTATTTTGCTTGGATTTTGCCATTGTTTTGGCAGAATTCTTTTATATTTACAACTGAAAATATTTTCAAAACATACATGTTATCTTACTGTACCAATGGTTCTGCTAATCGGTTAGTTTTTCACTTTAAAATATACTGGAGAGTTTCACAGATTATTTATATAAAGCTTTTGTACAGTATAAATCCAGATGTCCCTCAAGAGTCTCATACACTCATAGGCAGAGCTTTTGGGAGAGGATTAGACTATCAGACAGCTGTATCTGATTTGCTACTCAGGGGTAGGCCATGGTTAGGGGAGGCAGGTTGCCAGTGGCATGACCTGGAAGGACATCTTCCTCTGAGGTCGTCTTTTTTCTATCTGCTTCCTGACCACCATGTTGTGAGCCACTTTTTTTCCGCCATGCCCCTTTCCTGTGTTGACTCTTCCATGAACCATGGACAGAAATATGGGCCAAAACAAACCTCCTGTCCCATAAATTATGTGTGTTGGTATTTTATCCCAACAAAGAGAAAAGTGACTAAAATAGCTTTTTTGTACTTTTAACTGATGTGATGTTTCATGCCCAATACCCTCTTAATGAAATTGAGATTATTCTCAGTCTTATTGGTTCTATCTACAGCAATACAACGAATATCAAGCCCATATCTCCTTCAGTGTATATGTGAGTAGTATCCTACAGCAGGGCTCCCCACCTCCTGGGCCATGGAACAGCACTGGGCTGAGAGTGAGCAGTCACTGAGTGAGTAAAGATTCAACTACATTTAGAGGCTCTCCCCACCACTAGCATTACTTCTCGAGCTCCACATCCTGGCAGATCAGCATGGTACTTGATTCTCATAGGAGCACGAACCCCAGGATGAACGGCACATGTGAGGGAGCTAGGTTGCACACTCCTTTGAATCACTTTAACCTCTGACCCAAAACCAAGTCCACAGAGAAACCGTTTTCCACAAAACCTGTCCCTGGTGCTAAAAAGGTTGGTGAATGCTGCTCTAGGGTCAATAATGATAATCAAATTTGCTCTATATCCACATGACAAATCTGACAGATGCTTTCCATTTTTTTCTAAAGAGGTAACTTCCACATCTACTCCTATTAATAGCGTGTAAATGATTTTTTAAAAAAAATTAAGGTTGGCATACTGAGTTTAAAAAAGGATATTTTCTATTCCACTTTTCACACAGAAAAGACACTGAAAGAATGTTTCTAATTGATTAATTTGGCAAATGTTTATTGCTCCATATGTGCTTTTAGGCAGTGAGGACATATGTAAACAGTGATGCTGAAAAAGTTTCTGCTATCATAGGCATGATAGGAGAATAGGAATTTTATGGTTTGGGTTTGGATTATTAGATAGATTAGAAACGATTTTTTACCTGAATTTCTCTCATATTCTCTAATTTCCAGGACTCTCTGAGAATTGAAAATTTACTATGAAATTGTTTTACAAAGTTTTGCATGACACAAAAAAGCTGATAAGCAAAATATAATGACCAATAACAGATTGGAAAGATTGGAAAAACAATATTAACTAATAATAGAGGAAAATCTCAAATATATAACATTTTCTTTAAAATAGAAAAATCAGTAACTTATAACTCAAGAAAAGCAATGCAAACAGCCTCAAAACATATATGCATGAGATGTTTATATTCATTCATAACCACAAACCTGCACCCCCATGCATGTACAGACACATACTCACATACAACCACATGAAATAATATTCTTCACTTCTCAGACTAGCAAAGATCAAGCATTTTTACCATGATTTTTTTGGGAAACAAGCATTTTCATTCGTTGATGTTGAGAGTGAAAATGTCTTAATGGAATTCAGAAATAACCAAAAAATAAATGTCTTTATTCTTTTATTTAGCAATTTCTTTTACACATCTACCTGAAGGTACTGTTGCAGAAATACAAAATACTGTACCTACTAAAATATTGATTTTGACATTATTTAAAACTGCATAAGTATAAGAGCAACCAAGCTACACATCCCTGGTGAACTAGTGCAAAAATTTCTAATGTGCAGAACTAATTACTCTATAAATGTAATGAGGAAGACCTATATTCTGATATTGGGTAACCGCAAAGTATTTGATCAAGTAAAAAAATCATACTCAGGAATGCCAAAAGGCAAACATTATTTAAAGCATACAATGAAAGATGGGAGGAAAGCAGGAACAAGAATGGAAGAAAATTTCTCCAGTTGTACAGAGATTGATGTTTTTACTTGTAGCATTTTGATGTTTTACCAAATTAAATGAAAATACTCACTAAAAATGTGGAAAAGATTAAACAAATGATTCAAATTTCATGTGAAGTGTTTGAATAACCATATGAAGGAAATGATGATTCATATAATTTAAAGTAATCCGTTTTGCTTTGTAACTCTCATAAGACATATTCTGAAAGCCAAATATATTTTACAATATTTGACCAAATTCAGGACCTGTTTTTTTTTTTTTTTTCTATCATTGTTACTTTGAAAATACTATTCAGTTTTTTAGGAAACCACACTTTTAGCACATTAACATATTATAGAATCAAAGAAATAAATTCCTATCTGTAATTTGAAATATTAGCTGGCAACGGCACTACAAACCCATCATTAAAGTTTAATTGTTTTCCTCTTCTATATTACAGCTCAGTCCACTGAAATACCTAGAAGCAGTGATAACATCTGTAAATTTGTAGTTTCTGAAACCTCTTTTCATTAAAAGTATCTAAAAACACTTATACCACTTAAAGAGTAGCTTTAGTGAAGTGTGAGTCCAGAAATGAGTAAATGCAGAAAGTGAGCCTTGTTTTTGTCATCTTATTTCAAAGAGCAAGGAAGCCCTCAAAGACTAGTGAAGCTGTATCAAAAACCCAGGTGCCAACTTCAAAGGACTCCTACTAGCCCAGAAGAAGACAATTTAACACTGAAAAATGCTGTCTATAATCAGTTGAAATAAATTAAATATAGAAACCCTTCTGTATCCATAATGATCCTCAAAAAGTCTTTACTGGTAGTGGCTAAGCATAAATAAATAATGGAAAGTAATCACAAATTTATTTTGACTTTTTACTGTGAATTTTATTGCACCAAAGCTGCTACAGAAAAAATTTTCATAACAGAATTTCATTTCATACATACAGAAGAAATTATAATTAAATAATTAATATGGTATAAATATGTAGATTCATTGCAATCTTCACTAAAATCCTAATGGCATTATTTTACAAAAATTGAAAAAATAATACAAAAATTCATATCAAAGCAAAAATATTAAAACAGCTTTGAAAAATAAAGCTGGAGCTATTATAATCTTGATTTCAAAATATATTACAAAGCTGATAAAAGAATAAAATAGTATAGGATGTGTTTCAAAATAGGCATATAGAGGCCAGTGAAACAAACAAAAGAGTCCACAAATAAATAGATTCATACAGAATCCTTTGCTGTGTAAAAGGGGTACCACAGATACACAATTAAGAAAGGATAATATCGTCCACAAATGGTAGTTAGAGAACTGGATATTCTTTTTCAGAAGAATGAAGTCTTCTTTTCCTTGCACCACCCAAAAAATCCAGTTAAACTAGATTAAAGATTTAAATGTGACATTTGAAATTATGAAACTCTAGGAAGAAAATGTAGAGGAAAATCTTCTTGATGTTAGACTTGGCAATGACTTCTTGGATATGACACTAAAAGTACAAACTAGAAAACTAGACAAATGGAGTACATCAAACTGAAGAGCTTCTTTCTGCACAGGAAAGAAAACAACCAAGGAAATGAAAGTCAGCCTACAGAATCCACCAAAATATTTGCAAACGACATATATGATAATGGATTAATAACTGATGTATACAAAGAACTCAACTCAATAGCAAAAACCAAAACACACAAACAATAACAAAAATAACAATTAAAAGTAGACAAAGGAATCAAATAAAAATTTACTAAAGAGACATAGAAATGGCTAACTAGAATATGAAAAGTAGCACAAAAATCACTAATCAGTGAATTGCCAAACAAAACTAAAATAAGACACTATTTCATGTGTATTAGGATGACTGTTACCCAAACCAAACCAAACCAAACCAAACCAAACCAAACCAAACCAAACCAAACCAAACCAAACCAAACCAAAAAAAGCCAAAACAAATGTTGGTTAGGATATGAAAAAAAGTTAAATCTTGTGCACTCTTTGTGGAAATGTAAATAGGTATGGCTATTATCTGAAACAGTATAGACGGTCATCAAAACATTAAAAAATAGGTCATGTGATCAAATTATCCCATTTTTGAATATATATCCAGGGGAATTGAAATCGAGTTCCCAAAGAGGTATCTTTGCTCTCATGCTAAATGCAGCATTCATAATAGCCAAGATGTGAAGCATGTTAGATGTCTATCATTGGATGACTAGATAAAATGTGGTATTGACATACAATGGAATATTATTTGTTCTTTAAAAATGAAATTTTGTTTGGCATTTACAACACAAGTGAAATTTGAGAATATTAATCTAAGTGAAATAATGTAGACACAGGACAGACACTATATAATGCAATAATAACAGTTGTGTGATGACTCTAAACTTGTCAGGCTCGTAGAAGCAGAGTTCAGTAGTGATTTCCAGAGGTGGGGAGCCACTGGCAGTCAAATGGTTTGAAATTTCTGTAATACAAGATGATTATGTTATAGAACTCCACTATGTGGGATTACACCAGAAGTTAATAATACTGAATTCTTTCCTTAACAACTTACTAACGGGGCAGATCTCAACTCAAAAGCTCTTATCACTTCAAAATAATAATGAAAATAAGTAAAAAGGGTGAGAGGAAAAGTTTGGAGTTGCTCAATAGATTTATGACAGAGATCGCGTTGATGGTCCATGGATAGATATTTATGTCCATTCTTATTAAGTTGTACACATTGAACAAATACAGCTTTTTATATATCAATCAGACTTCAATTAAATGGTATATTTATTGGGGTGAGGGGGGAACATTCCAGTATAGGCAAAAATCAATAGCTACTAAAGCCTAATGATAAGAAGCATCATTAGAGAAGGATGGAAATGATAATAGAAATTCTAATTTTAACATTGTTTAGATTAAGAAGCAGCAGCCATTGTATATCTCTAAATATGATAATAAAATGGTAAATACATAATACCATCTACAACTTAGTCATACAAATTTTAGAACCAAATCAAATTTCCACTATTTTATAGGAAACAGTGAGGATGAAGAGTCTGTACAAAGGCCCCAGATGAATCATGCAAATACAGAATGTGAGACACCACAGGAAAAGGACTCAATTCCCTAATAAATAAATAGCACTTTATATTGTTAAGAGGTAGATTACTAAGATAGGGTTCCAAAGAATGAGAGAGATGCAGACAAACAGTAGATACACTATAAACAAATGCAATATAGTATGACATCATGAAGTTTATCCTGACTCAAATAATAAATTATAAAATACCACTGTGTTAAACTTTAAAAAAGACCATTGTAAATTCAATCAGTGAGGTCTTAAAGAGGGCTAAATATAAGATCGCATTAAGGAATGTTTAATTTCAAGTGTGCACCATGCTTATATAAACAGTAGCCTTTAATATATTAGACTAGTTGCAAATGCAAAGCTATGTGAGATGTTTACATTAAAATAGTTCAGCTAAAACAAGAAAATAAAGAAGAAGCCCCTTAAAATTATTTACTAAATAGTGCTAATAACTGAAATTGGGCTATTATAATATTCTCCTTTTGCTTTTGTCAAAATTTCTGGGATTATTATTACCATAGGCATCATGTTTGGGGCAGTATTGAGAATAAAAAACCCATGACCTCACGGATGCCAGGCAAGTGCTTGACCATTGAGTTACATCCCCAGCATTCCAGCGGTTATTCTCTAAGAAAATGTATTCTGGAAGTTCCAATCCCTCCTAGCTAATACGTTAATGAAACACAGTTCTAAATTGACATTGCTTAGGAGCTAGAGGTTGCACAGTGAAAGTAGTGTTTTGACTGGATAATACATTTTCATACTTTAAAATTTTAAAATAACATTTAAAGAGATATACATTAATAAGTAGCACATTATTCTGTCCCCATGCATCCAATCCTCTCTGTTTCTAGCAAGTAATAACTCTGGTTTCTGTTTATTATAACTACTGATACACTACAAACTGGGCCCTGTCACATCTTTTTAAAAAAGTTATTCTCTTGAGTCACCAATTCTACAATCAGATAATTAGCAAAAGGAGTTTTACTTCTATTCTAATTTCTGTGACTTAAATGGCTTACATAACTGTGTTGGCTATGGGTCTCAGTGTAGTATTAAATGTAATAGTCAACATCCTCTCTGTTTTATGACACTAACAGAAATTCCTCTGTGTTTTTCCACTCGTTAAAATACTGCAACCGAAAAGCAGACACATGTGTCATAGCTCCTTCCTTTATTCAGGATGCACTATGGTATTTGATATAAAGACAATCATTGTTATAATATTTTCTTAATGAGTTTTAGTGTTTGCCATTATAAAGTGTCCATCTTTATGGAAACATTCTATTTGTTCTGATGTTGCGGTAACCAACTCTGATTTTTTTGTGGCTTCTACTTTCTTTGTTTAGACATTTTGTAGATGGTACTCCACTGTCTTCTAGAATTGAAGGTTATGAAAGACTCTGATGCTAAACCTTTTTTTGTAGTCTTTTCTAATAGATATATCATATAGCTCATATACTTTTTAATGCTATTTTAAGACACCTGCACTCTCCCACTGTTTTTCATACTTGGAGCCTTCAGTTATACTTTTACTAATTTTTCTTTGTGTTCTATTTTACTTGTATCTCTCTCTTATTTCTTTGTCTTACCTCTTTCTTGCGTCATCGGGTGCATTACTGTGGTCTCCATTCTGCCATTCGTTATTCTTCTGAGCCTTGAAATTCATTCTTCGTTGCCATTATCTCTTGCTGTGTGACTATCTTATTTCAACTCTTGAATTTCTGCTTTGTGATCTTCCTTCACTGCAGCAAATAATTCACTGTAATTTAAAAAAAATTCTATTAGGAGACTGGATTATAATTTTTATCTGCTATATAGCAAGATAAATTTAGTATCTCTTAATTTTTTTTGTTGTTGTTTTTGTTTTTTTCCCGATATCGGAAATCAAACTCATGATTTTGCGCTTGCCAGGCAGGCGCTGCGCTGCTCAGTTAAATCCCCAGCCCCATCATCTCTTAAATTTTTAAAATTTTTATAAGTTCATGTTTTCAGTCCATGATTACACTCATTATGGAAACTGGTACCTATGCATAGCATAGTTTAATTCAGGAAGTATTCCTTTCTTTCCAGATAATTTATCTGCAAATCTCACATTTTTTTCTGACACTATCTTTTTTGACCCTTTCCTTTATTTCCCTCAAATCTCCATGACAGCAAAATATTGCTATAGATATGAATAAGAGGTGCAGTGCAGTACCTCATTAGGATTTACCTCCGTAACTCACTGCTCAAACTGAAATGGCACGAACACAAGCTTAAAGCAGACTCTTTGAGCCAGCCTTTCCGATTGTTAGCCTTTTTGTGAGCCAAAATTATTAAAGAGTGAATTTCTGTTTAAAATTAATCCTGTGTTCAAAAAATATTTCCTTGCAGTGGTAGCATTTCTAAGCAGACACATTTTCTTTGCTTCTCCTAACCGAACATGGCCCTCTAGCTCCATGTCTCTTGCTTACTCTGCCGGCTGCTTCTACCAAGACACCTAGGTCTTGCTCACTTTTAGAAAGTGGATTTTCCTTGTCACTTGAAAAATAGCATCTCTTTTGAGCTTGTCTGGCCGGCTTTTAAGCCATTTTTATGCCCCTGATCTGGTTCCCAATTGTCTCTTGAACGTTATTCCTAGCACTTTGAACTCAGTGTGGGACCCTCACCTTTCTGAGGGGGCGTTTCCCTGTAGCTGTCTGGGATTGACCTCTGCAGTGTCACTGCTCTCCAGGGTTCTCTGCTGCAGTGTCATGGCTGCTTTAGGGACGTCCTGCCTGGCTCTGCTGGTCACAAATGCTTCTGATAATGTATATACAGAATGTGAACTTTGTGGGTTTTCTTTGTCTCCAATTTGGAGAGAAAATCTTTTGTTTATTTCCTGCTCTCTTATTGTCTTTTCCAGCAGAAGAAAGATTCAGAATTAAGCTGCCAGTATGTTCTTTTAGAATCATTATTAGTATAATTATTTTTGTGGTGGTGAAATATGAAGCAGATTCACACTTCAGACAGATAAACAAAGAATAGACTTTTCATATGGAAATATGAGACTCTCTCTAAAAGATGGATCCCTGAGCAGAATGTATCTTCCATTGGTGAGTTTTCAAGATGTGCTTTGGACATAATTGAGAGGGGGCAGCTCCATAAGCTTGTTAGATAGGCAAATCTATGCAGAGAGTCTGTCACTCCCTGAGAAATGAAAACTGGTTAGAGGAAAAGAGTCAAATTTACATGTTACAAAAATGCTGTTCTTTATTTTAATCGACAGAATTGGATTAGACTCTGGCATCAGCATGCATTTCCTATTGTTTTCTTTTTATATTAACTACAGGAGACTCATTAGAATTTCATGGATGTAATTGTTTCTGGGTTACATCCTCAATTAATGACTATAATTGAAAGATGGGATAAGGCTGGGCTGACGTGACTGTAATTTAAGTGTAAGATGTCTGGGCCTCTATTTACAATGCATTTGTTATTATTTTTTCTACTGTGGAGGAGTGTTTATGAGAGGCAGAAATGAATGCATTTCAAATAGCAATGTCTCAATCAAAACAATGAGCATATTGTGTTCTGGGTGTTGTTTTCCTGGGCTGTTTTGTGACTCTGCAGTCCTCAGTGTGATATGTATGTGTAGAAAGGGCTTGTGCTCAGATCTTCTGGGAGGATTGGGGGGGAGGAGAACGCAATTCAACAAAGGGGAGGTAGAAGAGAGGCTATCTCTGCTCCTCTTTATGTGCTGTGTTATAACAACTGTTTAAAATCCAGCAGCTCAGGCTGCACTTGTCAAATATTCCCTAATCAATTTTAGATTATGTCATGGGGAAAAGCAAGAGAAATTCTCTCAGTCCTTTAATTATGAGTATTCCCTCCCTCCCTGCCTTTATATTTTTCCCTGGTCCAAGCAGATACTAACCTTCTTGGCTTTTTGAGCAGTGTAATGATAATTTTCATCACAGAAAACTTAAGAGCAGCTCCAGTGAACAATGAACTGGGTTTAGCCAAGTTGGTTCAGACCTTCGGAACCAAGTCCGTGCCCTGGACCTCCTGAGTTCAGAGTCTGTTGCTGCTCACAGAAGTGGACTGTGTAGTTCATTACGGGTTTTTCTCTGTAGCTGCGACCTTTCTCTTGTGAGTCTACTGAACTTGACACAATTGCAGAGGCAGCCATAGAACTGACAGTGTGAAGGTGAACTGGAGAGACCAGACATGTGTGCCTAAACAAACCAGGATAAAAAGAAAACAATATCAAGATAGAACAGGCAGGAAAAAGGAAGTAGGAGATAGAACGGGACAAGAAGAGCCACTGACTCAGAGGTGCCTTAACAAAATAATAACTGGAGACACACATACCTTTTTTCATAACTCTCAGGCTGGTATCACTAGCACAGGGCTATTTCCTAATTAATACAGGCTGTTCACTTCAGAAACAAGGCCGCCTGTCAAAAGACAGATTGTCAGGTCTGTCCACTGATTTATGGGTATTGGAAAATTTTCCAAAATTTTTGGTGATTCTGACAGGTGTTGGAGTTTAAGAATGACTGGGTTAGAGGCAGTGGGGAATTACAAGAGCAGAACGGTAGTGTTAAGCCTGATATGGGGGCCAGGGATGAATGAACTGATTTCTGATTCAGTAGGTACATGCATCTTCTGCATACACCAGCAAGGGGGCTGTGACTCAGAGGAATTAAGTGCTTTTCTGTCAGCGATATGTTTAATAATTAGCAGAGCTGTGGTTTGTTTGTACATAAAGATTTTAAGTCCAGAACTCTTTCCTTTGTACTAAGTTTAAATCAGTGGGAATAGAAATGTGCTAGAATTTGAGTGGCAATTTACAGGAAAAAGGTAACACAACTGAACTTTGAATTGATGATGTCAAAACAAGGATATCTTTTAGAAGAATGGCATGGGAGGAAAATGCATTTCATATTCTTGAATTAAATGTCCTTTTCATGGATGTTTTTCTTGTATAGCATCCCATATTATCTGTAATATTATGTGCTAAATTTCATCGTGAAATTGATGTATCTTTAAATTTAGCATGAATATAATCCACAATGTCATGAAATCATTGCTTTGTTTTCCAAGTATACACAGGCTAATATTCAACTGAAATATCTTTAATATATACTTATCCCTCTAACTCAATAGACTCATAAGAGAAAATCAGGTCTCTGTTATTAAGAAATTCACATGCTGAAATGCACAGTTAAACTCTGACGCCAGTGCAATAGCAGAGACCCCTGAACCGAGGATTTCCAAGCTGTGGCCTTTGCTCCCGGGGCATTATATATATTATATATAATACATAGAATTTTATGCCTGTAGAAAATTTGAAAGAAATTATATACAAACATGGAGAAATTTACATGTATCTGTATAATATTTGAAAACATCATATTTAGGTGAAAGTAAAATAAAAAATAAGTTTTAAGTTCAAATACTGATATATGCTAAAGAAAAACTGGAACACAGCAGAGTATCAGAGAAACACACAAAGTTGTTACTCTATGTAGAATGGGTGAGATTGATGTAAGAAGACCTGAATGATGAGAAAAGGTCGACACTGAAACGACTGTTCAGAGCAAATAAGACGGAGGTGTGCAAAGACCACAAGACTGGGATGAGCTTGAAAGTCCCAGAATGAAAAAGACAAGCACAAAGAAGATATAGAGGAGGAGAGATTCAAAAGGCAGATAAAGGGCAGAGCCTGTGAGTTGTTGGAGTCTAAAGTACTTCTACTTGAAGAGCATGGGAAGCCACTGCAGGTAACTAAAAAGACAAGCATGCTTCAGTTTCCCAGGAAAAGTTCTGCACAAACTCAACTAACCACAGATCCCCTTTCTCACTGTGGCCTCATGGCATTTGCGTATGGTATCTCCTGCTTGAATTATTCTCCCTAAGTCTGCCAGTTTTTGTTTTGTGTATTTTTTATCTTTTTAGCTCATCATGTTCCTTTTTGACTGCAGATTTCTAATGTAAAGAAGACAAGATGAAGTTTGTTTCATTCCATATCTCATAAACTTGTGTGATCATTTGTGCTTTACATGAACTTTCTTTTGTTTGGAAAGCTTTTTAGATCTTTAAATTACCTCAATCTCTGCTTCTCTAGCTATAAACTGAAATAGACATTCCTTTTTTATGGTGTAATTATTTAATGGCACACACACACACAAAGCACGTCATGAAAAAAGCTGGTTTCACGCAGTAGGTAGAGGATGAATTCATTCCTCATAAAAAGTATAAAAAATATAATCATGTACTGAAAACCTGGGAGGCTGTACATCAAAGTATGCATAGTATTACTCCTGTGGAGGATCAAATACTCTTCCATTTGATATTGGGCATTTTCTGAAACACAATTATTTCTGAAACAAACAAAAAGTATTGAAGAGAGAAACCTTCATTAAAGATCAGGAATTTGAAGCCAGGCCAGGAGCCCTGCTTCAAGGTCTTGAAAAGGAAAGAGGTCTTTCCTTGGTGACAGTGGTCAAGCATAGAAACAGTTCATTGCCACTTTCTTTTCTGATGAGAATGTTAATTATACATGTTCCCTCTAAATTTGATATATTCACTGGCACAATAGCAAAAGGATGCTAGCAACTTTGCTTTTTTAATTTGCTACAGAAACATAACTATTTGGAAAACACTAGGGATCAAGTAGTCCTACAACAAAAGTCTCATCTGACTCAATCACTCACTGATGTTTTCTCTGACCTCTGTTCATTTTCAGTTTTCCATGCAGAAGTGTTTTTATGCCATGGATCTAGCAAAGGTAATTTCTTCTCAGAAAGAAAATATTATTAATGTGCACTGCCTAATCACTGTCTTGTGATTTGGCCTTAAGTCTACTGATAATGGGCCTTGTCTTTGGAATATTCAGCAGGGTTGGAAGGGTTTAGAGAAACACAAAACATATTGAGATAAAGCTAACTGGGGAGTATCACTATTCTTCATTTTCTAAACAAAGATCATTGCTAAATTACCAAGTGGAGAACAGCATTTGTATTTCACTGAGGTTCAATAACCTCAGTTTCATCCCCCATATCACAAAGTGAAGAGAGCCAAGGGCACTTTATTGAAATAACAAGGATGAGTAGCTCTTATTTCTTGCTTTTAAGGTCAGGAATACATAAATGTGATACTTTTACATAGAGGCAGCTTTTAGATGTTTCCCAAAGGTCTTTGAACTTTCACACTGAGGCCTTTTCAGGAGGAGGCAACAAACTATCATGAAGGTCCAAGAAACAAACCAAAACCAAAAATTAATTGGAACTCATTCTGTGGTACCACTACCTATCCATTAAGCCAAGTCACTTCTTACACTAAGTTGGTACAGCAATTCTCGCCACAAACATTTTGCATATATTAACAAGAAAGTTGCAACTGTTACAGTAAAGCAATAACATACATTTTCCAGGGAATATTTAAAATTAAAATATCATCACTAGAATGACCAAAATAATCCTAAAATACTACAAAAATCCTTTTGTTAGAAAAAGGCAACTGTGACTTTGAGATGAAAACCGACTTTGGGGGTAATTTGACTTCTTTAGCTCTTTGCTGGTGGAATCTGCTGCTGCTTGTCTGTCTTGATATTTACCTTTGCTGCTGTCCACGTTCCAGTCAATATAAAGAGGCACCTTTAGACCAAGGGTTAGAACAACTTTGAGTCAAATTTGCAGTATGAACTTCAATGTTCCGTTTCAGAGAAGAGGAATCCTAGGCTTAGATGTATGAAGATTGTTTTGTTTGTTTGCTTCTCTGACCGACTTATGAAGAAAGTAATTCTTTTTCAATCAATTTTTTAAGGCAACATGGAATGTCAGAATTTTTATAACAAGAAAAGCCAAAATCCTTGGACTGCTTTGAGTAATGAATAAGGTGTGCCCTCCTTCAATTCCGCCTCTGGCTGCTCTATTTACATAATGAAGACCTTCCTTAGATTCATGCAGAGGATCATATTAAGCAATCCAATTGATTTAGGAGTATGCAGCCCTTTTGCTGCCACGTCTGTCCTCACTATCCCCAAATCTCAATTGCAGAGTTGGAAGACTGCTGTAGTATGCACAATTTACTTTTGCTTTTCATACATGGCCAAGGCAAGAAAATCAAGGAATTTCAGCAACTCCTATTGGCATTTTATAGACTTATAGAATGATAAGGAGACTATTGGTTTCTTCTCTTCATTCTTAAAGAATATGAAGAGTTGGGCCAAGGATACAGCTCAACAGCACAGTGCCTGCCTGGCACATGTGAGGTTGTGAGCTTGATTCCCTGTATCCCCCCAAAAAACATGAAGAGCAAAAGTTATCTATTTTGAGAGAGACAAATAACACATTCCTGCCGACCATCTCCCACTGTTACTTTGGCTTTATCATCAACTCCAACACATAATGGCTCGTTTTCCAGAGAAATCTTTCCAGGTCCTCAATTTCTCAAGTTGATGTGGCAGAAAAGAACATGATCAATCAGCATTAGCAGAAGTTTAATCATTTGCTTTAATTCCTTTTTAGACCCAACATCCAAGATATTATTAGCCTCTTTAGTAACCAGACACCTCAGGTGTTTACACATAAAGTCTGAAGAGGGCTAGTATGGCCACAGTGATGACAATTCCATTAACAAATTTCTGTGCTTCACCAGATCTGGTTACTGCTTTCTGAAATTAACCCATAAGTCTGAATATGAGGACTCATTCACTTTTCAACAGCACCAAGAGTCTGCATGGCCAATTCGCTAGTAGGTGACAGAGTAGGGATTCCTGTTCCATTTCTACACGTGAACTTTAACTTCATAGTGACTTCACTACTGAGATGAGAAAGGAGAGGATTTTAGAGCTGTGGTTTCTGGAGTTGTGAGAAGATCCCTGCTTTCCAGTAGCTTTTATGTCAAATATCAATCGTGTTTGTCAAACCCATCTTGTTTATCCCCCTCAGAGTGTTTTTACCAACAAAATTAGTTAGAAAAGAAGATGAAGTATGCTGAAAAGCTCCCATCATTTCATGGGAAGAGTAGGAACTTCGGTTTCATCTTCTTTATTATCTGACTTCTGCATACCGTTTCCTGTTTCTTTAGGAGTTTTGGTGCCCCTCTAGCTTTTGCTGTTTCCAGTATTAGTCCCAGCAATAGTTGCTATTTTCTCTTTGATTCTGATCTGAAGCCCCTGTCCTTCTTCTTTATTGGCCAATGTAGTTGACTTCTGTGGAAGTTTTACAACTTCCAGTTTTTCCACCGTTTCTTCAGCTATGTCTCTGTTCTGGACTTCTAGTAATCCCACATACGCAAAATGTTTCAGAAAATTCTTTAACTTTTTCTCCTCTCATTGTTTCTTAGGCCCATCTCCTCTGTGAGTTTCTGATGGCTCACATCTGACGGTCCTGTGACTTTAGTGTTACTGCTCTGGTTGAGGTTCTGTTTTTCAGTATCGTTGTGAATGAGTTTCCATCCCATGTCAACATCTTGTTGGAGAAATGCCTGTGCCAGTGGGGTGGTGCAACATTCTCAGTGCTGAGGGTAAACATTAGTTTCTTTTTGCCACAAGAACACAGCTTAGCCAACCAGAAACACACCCCAAGAATAATCGAGAACGGGGGCAGGTGGTTCCGGGCACATGGGCGTGGCACTCTTGGTGATCAGATCTATGCAACACTCCCTGGAATGTGGAGGCCTGGGCCACATCAGGTTGACCTGTGCCATATTAATGTGACTTGGGAGTGTTGGTAATTCAAATTTCCCATAGATGAAAAGGTGACAGAGGTTTTAGTCCATTGTCACTTGGCACTGTTGCTTTGGGCTTGGGGTATAATCACAGCAGGAGCATGTGGTAGAGGAAACTGCTCATATTATTATGGCACCTAAGAAATAAAGAGTTTTTGAGGTTGAAAGTTCAAGGTCTGTTTGGTCTCTCGAGAGCTACCCCTAACCCTATCAGAATATGGTAGAGAATCAGAAAGGAAAATAGCCTTATAAATAAAGGGCTAAGTGCATGTTGTAGAGTTGCTTTATAACAACTTGTTCTCCTGAGAAATAACTGAATTCGTGAGGATAATGTTTCTGTGACCTAAGTATTTTGCATCAGGCCTCAGCTCTCAAGGGTTCCACACTTTAATAACACTGCGAAAGACTGATATTCCAGCCACATGTAACTCTGGAAGAGACACCCAATCCATAACCGATGCATAGTGTGCATGTATATGCAGTTATACATAGAGAGAGATGGGGGGAGAGAGAGACAGAGAGAGAGAGGGTCATATTTATTGACTTAGTAGATTGTGGATGCTGAAAAGTTCATAATTTGCAGGACAGGCTATCAGGCCAAGGACACAGGAAGAGCCGTTGTTGTTCAGTACAAATGCAAAGGTCATCAGGCTGGATATTCAGAAAAGAGCTAATGTGGCAATCAATGCTCAAATGTGTCTGCAGGGGAGCTCCTTTTGCTCAGGGTGGTTGGTCTTTGGTTCTACTTAGGTCTTCAGCTAACTGGACAAGGCACACCCACAATGTAAATAAAGGGCAATCTGCTTTTGCAAAATTAAATGCTAATCTCATACAAAATTACCCTCAACGGAAACATCGAGAGTAATATTTAGTCATACATCTGGGCGCTCTGGGCCCACTAGATCAGCACATAAAATTAACCAGCATGCCTCGTTTATACAAGAAGAAAAGGAACAAAACCATTTTCTTCCATTTTAAAATGCAGTGTTTTCAACATCTAGTCATCTGTTTATATAATCTTAGTGCTGCTTGTAAGTCAGTAACCACAGGGTTAATAAACTTCTTCCAATAATAGTCAAGTGTGTGAAAGGCTTTCTTGAAATAAAGGTTAAAGGTACAATAGTCAGAGAAAGAGTGCAGTGAAGAATACACAAAGTGTGGGAGCATAGACTAGGTTAGGCCGAAAAGGACCAAGGAAAAGATGAGCAGCAATGCACTGATGAGACTCCCTTTTAATAAAAAGAGCTAGTAGGAGCCTCAGCTTGGGTGGTGCAGAATGGAAGGGAGCAAGAGTGCTTGATGTTGATTTTTCTTTACGAGAGGAGTGTTAATTGATCAGCACTTCACGCAAATGAATGGTGTAGGTGAACCTTATCAGCACGCTGGAAGCTTTCAATTATTCAAATTGCACAAAGCCATCAAATTCGTGGACATCAAAACAACAGAAAGAGTCATTAATTCCCATTCTATCCTTCAGCATTTTCTGTTTTACCCACTTTTGTGATGGGAAGACACTTCAACCTTGAAATTAAACTGAGAACACATTGTGGCAATTTAGTCACACAGTTGTCACTTAATTGTTTGAAAGGTGATCAAGGCAAATGTAGGACATTGATGTATGCACATTTTGTGTTTAGTCCAATTCTGTTCATGCCTTGCATGATGGATTTGAAATTTTAGATCATTTTACTCCGTAGAAAATGTGTTGATTAAGATCAGTTTAACAGTGGTCTTTTTGGAGCATGAAAATAATGTTTAATTTGAGCAGCACACTTCCATTCTGTAAAGCTAGGGGGATTGGAAAATGAATGTGTTGACCATACACACTTCAGAATTAATTTTTTGTTTCACAAGTGGAATTTTGTTTTCCCTGAGTTGGAATTGATGTCATTTCTCAAATGTCCCTGCCCCCTCTATCCTAGCTTTCTTCTACCTTTGCAAACACTTGGAGATATCACTAGTTTAAGATGGTAGCCACCAGAATCCTGGAGTACTGTAATGGAGAAACCACATCCAGTGCAGGCTTTTGCTCTTTATTAAATGGGAAGGATGTTATTTATAATAAAAGGGTTCATCACAATTTCTTGTTGAGTTGAGTCCCATTTATAATGTAGTCACTAGAACCCTTCCTATACGTCTCATGCCCAGTTGTCCCATGTCAATTAGAGATGCAAGAAAATGACCTGCTGGTGAATTCTATCATAAAATATATGAAGCTAGGGGTTGTGATGATCAGAGAAACCCACTAACACTAGCAAGCTTCATGGTTCAAAAAAAGTTGTCATTAACAAATAGGAAAATTTTTGTTACCAAAATGTGCTATGAAAAAAAGGAAAGTATGAATAAGAGTAACTAGAACAGGGGCTGGGGATTTAGCTCAGTGGCAAGAGCGCCTGCCTGGCAAATGCAAGGTTGTGAGTTTGGTTCCCAGTACCGGGGAAAAACCATAAAAAAAAAAAAAAAAAAAAAAAAGAAGAGTAACTAGAACAGGATGATGAATATTATCCTCAGAGTCTAGAAAGATCCTCCTGGGAGGCTGATATGTGAATTGAAAGCTAAGTGACTAGAAGGAAGCAATCATTCAAAGATTTGGGAGCATGAAATATAAGCAGAAGGGCAGCGGAGGACAAGAGCATTGATTGGGAATAAATTTAGAATGTTCCAGAAAGAGAGTAATAGTCATTTTCCCTAAAGTGTACGAACTAGAGGGAAAATGGAAGTAAACATACTAGGAAAACAAACGGGAAAGAGGTTTCACTTCTATTATTAAACTTCTTGAGTTTGTTATGAAAATGATGCAAGTATAAGTTTTAGAAACATTCTCCTGGGTGCTGTCTACAGGCCAGTGGGATCAGGACAGAATAGAAAGATCACTTAGATGGTCCCTAAAGGAAGCTAAACAAAAGACGCTGTGAATTTGGGCTACGGTTGTAGTGGTAGAACGCGAGAGAAGGAGTTGGAGCACCGCCGTTCTAGACATAGAGAAGATGGAACTTTGTTGTGAGCTGGGTATAGGGGTTGAATGAAAAAAAAGGAAATCAAGTATAATACCTAGCATCAAAAAGCTTACAAAATAATGCAAGACATCACAGAAAGGGCAATTTCAATTTATTCTGATGAGCATTGCAAGAAAAAAATTCACGTGGAATTTGTAAAATCATTTAAGAATACATGAAAAGAGAATAGAGTTTCTTCAAGACTAGAAAAGTGTCTTCTGTACCTGATCTTTTGTTGTGTTCTCATTTCCAAGGGTGCCATGCCTATGAAACACACAGGATTTGTGCACAGAGAGAATCCACTTGCTACTCTATATTCTTGATGAGGACTTCTGTTTTATGTCTCTTGAAGTATAGTAACTGTTCATTATAGTACTGGGAAGCTGTTTGATAGGTGGAGAGAGTATTGTAAGCAGAATAGGATTAACCATAACTGTGTGTCTCTCTGACTCTCGAAGAACAAGACTTGAGCCAGTGGTGTGTTGTTCTTGAAAGAAACCCCATTCAAGAACATATTGGGCAGATACAAAACGCACCCACAGCCAGTCTTTCCAGGTACAGGGGACTGAAGAATCCTGGGTCTCTACAGAGGTTCTCTCAAAGTGTAAAGGATTTTTCAGAGACGATAAGAGTGGAATGTCCTTGTTTTTATAAACTCCAGATCCCATTTCAATGGAAATCATCTGTATTGGAATAAATCAAAACTATCTACTGTAAAGCCTTCATAATTATAATTGCTCTGTATTAATAGATAGAAACATAGTTACTGTTTCCAAGACTTCACAAAACTTCCTATAACACCTAAGCAGATTTTAACTTTATACTCCTTGTGCTTACCTGGGGTTTTCTAATACTAGAATTTTCATTGGATGTTGACCTAGGACGATCACTTACCTTACTGTTTGCTATACTTTGAATCTCTCTGCTTCCTGGCTGCTGTGAGGTGAGCAGCCTTCTTCAGCCGTGTTCTTCTTGCCTTCTCCACCTTGGAGCCAGCTGACCATGAACTAAATGCCCTAAAGACTATGAAACAAATTAAACTTCTCCTATTTTAAATTGTGTTGATTATTTTGTTCCAGCCATGGAAAAATGAGTGGTGCACTGTTCTGTGCTTCTGCCCACTAAATCTAGAGATATTTCTCTTTACAGTATCTCTCCCATCAATGAACATTCCATTAATATGATGCTTGGGCTCTATTTACTGCATCCCATCTGTGTGATAGATTTTGTTAGTCTCTGATATAGGGGATGGTTTCTGTGATATATTGCATGGGAATATGTCAAATCTGTCAGACAAGGCACAAACCTTTAGAGCTCTACCTTAAATTTAAATTGTCATCATTTGAGATAGGGAGTTAAATGGCACTATCTGCCTAATCGTAGGTTGGGCAATAAGATTTAAAATCAATATTGTCATAACTGTATATGTTTTTTCTATGAACATAAAACTTTCAAATAAAATATTCAGAATAAATATTGCTCAAAGTAAGCAGTAAAAGAAAGGTATAGGGAAAAATTATTTTAAAATGATAATATTTAAAATCTTACAGTAGATAAGCTCAGACAGGTGCATTTTCTCTCCAAAATATATAAGTATACTTAAATATCTATATCTATAGTCTCAGAATTAGTTTCCATATCCTGATACTTACACTGAGTTCATAAGCTTTTCAGTGTTGCACTCAGGAGCTAATGGTATTTAATAGTTTGATGCTTTGTGTGAGTTTTTATAGAGATATATACCCTTAATTGAGTAAAAATATGATAAAACTTATAGCATCTTAGTTATTTCCTTAAGCCTTTCAGCTGACTATCAAGGTCCAGTCAATTTTCATTTGATAAAGACAAAAGGAATCTCTCTGTGTCATTGTCTCACAAGGAATATTAAGAAAAGAAGATTAATATGTATTATTATTTTTTTCTTAGGGCTATTTTAACAAAACTGTGAAGTCTAGGTATTTTCCCATTTTGTTAATCTCTGCTTTCACTCCCTATTCCTTAAAAACAAACATCAACCTTTTAGTAAAAATTAATTACTTTTGAAGGTACTAACACTTGTAAAGATACTGAATGTTTTTGCTCTTTTTTCTGTTTATATTTTTTTATTTTATGTGAAGATAAAACAAAATTTCATAATGAAATAACAAGAGAATAGAGCATTTAATGCATTTTGTGTCATTATCATACATCCTGAGCAAATGATATAACAAATATTTCAAGTGAGACTAAAGAGGTGCTTTCCTCCAAACAGTAACTGGTTTTCCCAATGGGAATAATTATTTCTTTCAACCCCCTCCAGCTTGTTATAAATATCAATATTATCAATTTAGAGAATAAATAGAAATATTCTGAAGATGTCTCAAATTGTGGAGAGTACAGAAGGAAGAAAATAAGAAAGATGAAGTAAAGAAAATAATTTGAAAAAACTTGACAGTGTACTGTGAATCATTACCAATTTTGAAAGTTGAAGAACTTCCATACAATGAAATGTAAGAATTAAAAATAAATGTTTTATGAATATGCAAGACCCACTTCAATGAAACATTTATTGACTTGTTGAATATTGGAATTTATTTTATTTTATTTTATTTTGAGGCAGGGTTGCACTACACAGTTCAGGCCAGCCTTGAGTTCACTTTGTAGCCCAGGCTGATCTTGAACTTGCTATAATCCTCATGCCTCAGCCTCCCAAGTGCTGGGATAATAGGCATGCACCACCATGCCCGCCATTGGAATTGATTTTAGCCTAGCAGAATAACCAGATTTTCCTAGCACATGGATGGTCCCTGGTTTACTGGTTTGACTTAAAGTATTGTCATTTTTAATGATCATGAGAAAGTGGTAAGTATTCTTCAGAAACTGTACTGTGAATTTCTATGGCAGTTTTTGCCTCCACTCTTTTTTTCCAAGCTGGTGACCTGCCATGTGATACTCTTCCAGGATTCTGTGGAATGGTAGTGAGCTGCAGCCCCCAACCCTGAGATCTCTCTCTCTCTCTCTCTCTCTCTGTCTCTCTCACACACACATTCCATAGTGTACTGTGCTGCTTACACTCTGGTGTTTTTAAGTTAGGAGGACTAAGTGTATTTTTGTCCTATGATATTTTTAACTTACAATGGGTTTATTAGGAAGTAACCTTGTCCTAAGTCAAGAAGTACACTTTGACATTTCAGGTAAAACCCAATTCCTGCATCAGCTTTCATGCCGTACTCCTCTGTTTAAAAAGTGAAGGTTGTAGGAATGACAATATGGCAGCATGGTCATCTAAATAAACCACAACTAATTAAGCAAACACCATTAAAAATAAGTCATTGCTGTCTTGTCATTGTATTATCTTATAAAGTGCTCTTAGATGTTGTATCATGTCTAGTCTCTTTCTGTAGATGTTTTGCTGGATAGTTTTTGGTAGTAAAACCAATGAAAGATGTTCAAAAATATCATTTGAGAAATGTTGATATCTGCATTGTCACTTCCTCTCAAATACTGCTATGTATAACTGGTGAGTAGTATATAAAATGAAATGCTGATATTTTAAATACAAATTTCCCAATGGGAATAATTCATGACAACTAATGAAGATTAACCATAGTAATTTTAATATTTACATATGTTTATGCTCATATTAAAAACATAAAGGTAAAGGTCTCTCTATCCTCCATAAAGATATCATTTAGGAATTTGAAGAAAATATAACAATTATGCAGTCATTAAAATAGTTTTTTTCTGAAAAGATTCACTTTCAAGTAATGCAATATTCTATTGATCCAGGTGCTGTTATCCTTTCAAACATAACTAGAGGAGAATGTAGTCTTTTTAATTGGATCATGGATAAGCTTATTGTAAACTGCATATAGAATTAATTCCCTCTGTTGTAGATTTTTTTTTGAAATTACTCAATACAAATAATTACTGAGGGATATAATTAGAGTAATGCTGCCTTCTGGTGTTTGGGGATGTTAAATATCACTGTTGGTCTTTTTGGGGATGTTTCTGTAATTTGCATTTGTTTTAGCACTTAGGCACCTAAGTGTCAACTTGTATGTCATAGACCGGTGGCAGAAAAGGTAAGAAGTACAATGGAGTGTTTTAATGCATGTGGAAGAAGTATTTTGCTTGTCATGAGGGTGCCCTGGTGTGAAAAAGTGTTAGGTAAAATCTAGAGTATCTTATGGAGGACAAGAGTCAGATCTTCTGCCACTCACATGCATTTAATGAAAAATAGCTCTAATTTTTGGCAGTGTAAAAAGGGATCGTTAATAGCTCTTTCTCGTCCTTATATTTTCCTGTACCATGCATCAGAATTTGTGTGCAGTCATTGAAGTATTCACAGATTTTTATTTTTAAAAAATAAAAGAAGAAAGAAGACGTGAAATTTTGAAAAGCAGCTTGAAACAAGTAAAGAGGAATAGTGCAGCCTTTGCCCTCTTATACCCTCTGATTTTGGTGCTATTGTTCATCATTTAGTGTTACAGAAGCTGTTCCAATGGAGAACTTTGAAAATTTGTACACAGCACATTTTAGTCTTCAGAGTGGAGGCAAAAACTGCCAATAAATAGTTCTTAGAGCTATATTCAAACCCAGAACTTGGGCAATATTGAGATCCAGCCATATGGCTGCTCATTACTATCAGAATTAGCAGCAAGGAACAGGCTCTCCAAGTGAATAGATGGCATCACCCTTCAAAAAATAACCAGGGAAAATGCACAGTAAGGTGGGTACCACAGCTATAGCTAGCTGGTAGTTTGGGATAGAAATACATCCTAAGCATGCACTGGGAGATTTCCTCAAAAACATAGGAATTACAAAGACTGGGTTCTGTGTGTGTGGACAACAGTGAAAATAGAGACATTGGTCTATGGATTTAATTGTGAATTTGTACTCCTCAGATGATGTTGCTTGGTATTTAGATTGTACAACCTAAAGCCTATCTTAGGTTTAATTTTGTGGCTCTGGACATGGGTAGAACAAAGCCTAGATCACTAAGCACCATAGGTTAGGATACCTAGTGTTGGCTGCTTTGTTGGCATGGCATGGTGTGTTTTGTTTCTCAGTGAGGTGAAGCATGGCACAGGCAGGGTGTTTTCCATTCTGAGATACATGATCTGAAAATCATAGGTTTCTTTCCTTTCTTCTTGGTGTTGGGAATCAAACTCAGGACCTTGTGCTTGCCAGGCAGGTGCTGTGTCACTGAGCTATCACCCCAGTTCTCATAGTTTTCATTTCTGTGGTTGTCAGTTGGTCAGAACTACAACTCATAAGAACTTTATCCCTCTACCCATTTTACATATTCTTCGTCCTCCACAATCACTCCAGCTATTTATGTTTCATTATCTATTCGGCAAACTCAACTTCCATTCCTGAAAGATTTGATAGGCTGTCCTAGGAAATACAGAGATGTACTTAGAATGTTTTGTAAACCATAGGCATTTCAATATGTCTGCTAAACTTTTATAACTGAGGAGGAAAGATATAAGACTGTCAAAGTTAATTGTGCCCAAACTAGAAAACCAAACAGATGATTTTACTTTGGGAGCTATATGAGGCAACTTTTACTTGTGGATCAATCCTATGTTCTCTGGCAAAGTAGAAAAGAAAATAATGTGTTGATTTTTATGCCTTTGCTCTGGACAACTCTTCTAATGATACTTTCCTTTCAGTAGCCCATAAGCATGGGTTATCTCCCGAGGGAGTGCCAGGCATCCTCATGATACGGCACATGATCCAGGCCATTCAGGGTGCAAGCTGAACCTTCACAGTAGGCTCTGTTATCCTATAGTCAATTGTGAAGCGTAGAGAAATCCTTCACCAAGCATTGTTCTCTCAGTAAAAGCACTTTGGTAAATTAAGCAAACATCACGACTAAGTGTAGTTATTCCATCATTTACCCACAGAATATGATATCCCTGCTTCATGTCTGCAGTCAAAACACCCATCAGATGGAAATAAAACTGTAGCAACCAGGCTGCCTTCTGGCTTGCAATTCCCTTCTATGAGCCCCGTGTCTTTCCCAGATTTCGCCACATATTGTGTATCCTTGAAAATTCTTTGTTTAGCTTCTTATACAAAACAAATCAAATTAAAGAATGATGGTGATGATGATGATGATGATGATGAAAAATAACTAGTTTACTGAATATTCTTGAGAAAGAATGGATGGAAAACCCAGAAGAAAGAAAGAAGAATATTGAGAAATCATACTTCTGAAAATAAAAAAACTAAAGTGAGGATTTTACAGCTATTTAGTTACATAATTTCCTATGTCTTTCTTTACTTGTCTGTTATTCAGTACTTTAATTTAGCACTTTGGTCAGGGTATTTTTATTTTTATTTTTATTTTTTTGTACCAGGAATCCAACTCAGGACCTTGAGCTTGCCAGGCAGGCACTTGTACCTCTGAGCTATGTCACTGGCCAGTAAGTATTTTTAAAGATATAAAAATGTTGATAGTTTTAGCCAATTAAATGAGACAATTAGACTAATGTTTCTTATCATGTGGGTAAAATGAACAAAATGATTTTATAGATTAATTTATTTCCAACTATATTTTCTTATAATCAAACATACACTGTCTTGACTCAATTCACATACAGAGATGTTCTGTCCTTCATAACTTATTCTAGGAAAGTGTATTTAGCAGAAGGCATTAAGTCATCACCTTTTTTTAATTTATTATATATTCTGTAGTTAAGCAAACCCAAGGCTAAATAGTTTATTATACTACATATTTTTGTCATATGGGAAGATGCATAAAGCTTGTGTATATGAATATTTTTGGTATATTTGTATGTATGGAGTTCAATGAAAAATAAAATTTAAAGTTGGTTTGAGAATAGACACAAATGAATTCCCAATTAAATTTTTGAGACTTTTTAGATGGGTTTTGTTCCTATTCCCCCCCCCCCAATCCTATTGTTTTTATTTTGACATTGTTCCGGAGAATGTGATTGATATCACTATTTTGTGACAATATACATTTTCAGTCACTATGCCTGGGATATGAACAATTGCCTCCGTACTCTACTTATCTACTTTGATGTTTTGGACTCCTTGTGTAGATAGGTTTTCTTGTGTTATTTTCTTCTTCCTGATCAAAGAAATGTCACAAAACCCAGGGATTTCATATCTCAGTGTAAAGAAATTTCACGGGTACAGAGATCAAGAAAATTTGAAAGAAACCTCTGAAAAATACAACTCTGGGTATCTCAGTATTTCTTACAATGTTACATTATCACATAAGGATAATACAGCAGAGACCGCATTCAAAAAATCATTGTATATTTCTTTAGTTTTACATACAGTTAAAAATTTTGTTTCCATTATTTTTATAAATAAAGAGGGGAAGAAGGATTGAAGGGAGGGGAGGAGAATGGGAAAAAAGAAGCAAGGCATACTATGTACAGGTACAAATTTCCTATGATGAATGGTATCACTATGTATATCTAAAATGTACCAGTAAAGTAAAGTAAAGATGAGTTAAAACGTTCATATATATCAGGTCGTACTATATTTAACCAACCCCAGAAAAAGAGGATGCAGACATTTTTATTCATATCTTATCCTTCTCAGGGTTAATATTTTAAGTACAAGCACTTTAATGGTGGCAATATGATTAGAAATAACCTGTCCAATCTAGAGTATTTCAAACAATCTTAGATCTAGTTTATATAGGTGTGAAAGGACAGAACTGGGACTCTGGTATTCTTAGCCAAAGTTCTTGAGTAAAAATGAAGACTCAAAACCTGAAAAACCTAATGTTTATATGAGTTACCTAGAATGAGATCATGTGAGCACAGAGACAGTAGTGAAAATGATCTAACAGGGGAAGAGCGGCTCTAACATGCAGAAGAATCCTGAGTTAGTAGGCAAAAGTAGGAGAAGCCACGAACCGAAAGTGTATCTAGTTAGTAGCTAATTTTGGTTTGAAGACACAGGATGAGAATAGATAATGCTGTCTCTGTGTAGATGTTCTGAACTGTGAGACGAAGACAACTTGACCATTCGATTTACTTTGTCAAATCAATGTTTTGTCCTGACAACTCCAAAACTCAAATAGATTAACACTGGGAGAGGAGTAACCATAGTTTGACCGAGGGATGGGTTTTGTATAGACATTTATAGGTACTGCTGGCTTATAGGTTAGATTAAATATTGAAGACTGAGGCAGGATAGTTAGGAATTTGAGTCCAGTCTGGGCTACATAGTGAGTTCAAGGCCAGCCAGAACCACATAGCGAGACCATATCCCAAACAACAAAAAGAAAGATTAATTCCTGAGATAGCGCTAGGCGCAACAGAGAGCTGAGGTGCTGCTCACTCAGATGTGACTCTAGGGGGTCCACTTACGAGTGACTATAACAGGAAAGCAAACTTGTTACTATAATTACCCACAGAGCACTGTGGACCCTAAATGTGTCGGATATTTTCCAACTCTCCAGTTATCAGAGAATACGAAGCAGTTGTACCTCTAGTTAACTGCATTCTGACACAAACTGCCTGAAGGCAGTGTACACCCCATAGATGAAGGGCTGGTCGCAGAGAATGCCCTTCACTTCAGAATTCAGTCTAAAGTAGTGATCTATATAGAATTAGAGCTTCCCATAAGGTTCCCTTCTTTATTTTTATTAACTTGCTAACACAGCTCTCAGAACCCCAGGAAAGTTTACTGTCTATTACCAGTTTGTTACAGGATAATAGAAAGGTTACAAGTGAACAGTCAGATGAAGAAATATGCTTAGCCAGGTCTGGGAGAATCCTAATCACAGGAGCGCCTGACCCCATGTAGCTCCGAATATGTCACCCTCCTGGTTTGTTGGTGTACTCACCGACATAGAAGCTCTTTGAACCCACCCCTTAGAGTTTTCATAGAGGCTCCATTACATGTGATTGATCACATCATTAGCCACTGATGATTGAACTCAATCTCCAGCCACTCTCCCTCCCACAGAGGTTGGCGGCAGGCGAAAGCTCCAACCTTCTAATAGCATTGTTAATTCTCCCGGCAACCTGCTACTCATCCTTAGAGGCTGCCCCCAAGTGATTTAATTAGCAAAAACTCAGGTGTATTATGAACAACAAAAGATGATCCTTTTGCCTTTTTAGCTCTGAAGCTATTTTGGGAACTACAATAGCAAAATCAAATACAATAAAAGATGCCCCTATTGTTTTGTTCTTATCACTTAGAAAATTAAAAGTGTTTCAGGAACTTTGACCAGAATCTGGGAACAAAGACTAAAATTTATACTTCTCATGATTTTACAATGTTTCAGTGACATTCAGATAAATTGGTGAAGTTGGACTTAACAGGGCATTAGTACAACTAATATTTTTAGCTATGAAAGCCCTTCTTGAAAACATATTAGTTGAGTTCATTTTCTGTTGCAGCAGAGTACTTGTGACTGGGTAATTTATAAAGCAAAGATATTTATTGAGGTTGTGCTTTATGAGGATGAAATTCTGTCATCTGATGGTTGTACATCACAGGGCTTTGTACTTCTCTATACCAAGGCAGAAAAACATGGAAAGGCAGGTAGATACATGCAAAAGAGACAAAACACAAGAGATAGACTTGCTTTACAACAACTGCTGCCTCGGTAACATATCTGATCTCAAAGATAGGCATTAATCCCTATTAAATAACTAAGCACCTCATAAAGCCCTCACCTTTCAACACTGCCACAATAGTAGTCACATTTCAACATGAGCTTTAGTGGGGGACAAACCATATTCAGACTGTAGCAGATAGGATACACCTGTACTCAAACTTTATAGGAGATAAAAGTGGAGTTGCTTTGGTTGAAGCTTCAATGGAGGACCTGGCATCCTGATCTTTCCTATCCACTCTTTCTGTGGGTCCTGGACTATGTTTCAAAAATGTTCATGTTCTGTAGAGCCCTGTTTGAAAAATTAGTAGCTTAAGCGATTTCTTTTTATGTTTCCTGTGCTAAAAATACTGAGAGATTGTGATTCTAGATACAGACAGACATTCACGTTTGATTAATGAGCATAGGAGGTATATTTCATGGCTTTACTTGATGGTCTTTGTCTATAGCTTTTTAAATTACTTTCTTACAGAGAAACAGATCCATCTGGTTTGTGGTGAACTCTTAAATTTGGTATACAATAGGGAAGGAGGCCAAAAATATATATCAAAGCTACAATTTCTTCTTCTCAGAGTCAGGTGATTCCTTGTCCTCCAGGAAGCCCCAATCCTGTCCACTGGACAATTTGAGGAATTGAGCATTGGCAGGTCAGGCAGTATCTTCTGTCCCATCAAGTGTGATTTTTCAGATAGAAGAAACTGAGTAGAGAAGATGATACATCTACATTTTGTTCATGAGGTGGCTGTTTCCTGACTGCAGGATCTTGAGTGTATCACTTGACATAATGGTTGGGTGGGCATTTGGACAACCACTTGAAGACTCAGGAGACCTACACTCTGCAGCCAAGGTGTGCCAATTCTTAGCTTTTCTGACCCTAGGTATGTTACAGTGGTTGGAAGAACAAACAACTAGCAATACTTTCTGCAGTGTCAGCCATACAAACAGTATCTATAGATTGTAGGTACAACTGAACCAGCAGCAGCCATGGTAACAAACACAATTTCTTCTCTGTGGTTATTTTGTTTGGTAGCAACATTAATGATATTAAAAGAACAAAATAAATACAAATATAGCAAAATAAAGTACAGTAAAATCCTAATAAGCCTTTTTTGAGAGTAAGTGATTTTAAACGTTTTTTAACCTGGCAGCTTTGCTCTTTCTTTAGAGGTAGAGCCACGTATTTGTGGAGATTTAGCAGAAGATTCTGTTACGACTAATCTTCAAGGGTTCCTCAGGGGTAACTTTGACACCAACCTTCGGTAAGGGAATAAATAGTGTGGAGTTTAGGCTGGCTTGCTATATATATGCAGAGCAGGGATAGGATATCACTATAAGACTTTGGAGATAAAATGCTGCTGTCTAAGATGACATTTATTGTCAGTACAAGGCTTCTATCTTCACTGCTTATATTATGAATAGGTGGCATCAGGTCTCCGAGTGCACATATTTTCAGGGTGCATCAATATTCTCTTGCTTTTGCTATTACCAACAGGAAATACATAATTGCCCTTTCCCCGTTCATGATGCTTTATCATTTGCAAGATTTCCAATTTTAATAATAAGATATTTGATGGATAGGGGAAAACTAGACCCATGATGTGGAATCCTGTAATGTTTCCTAGCAAAACCTGATGGAGCTCTCTGAATAAATTGAAGCCAGGAAGGAACAATATTAAATAATGTTAACTATTGCAGTGGAGTTTGGCATACAAAGGTTGATTGGACTATTTGTTTTGTGACGTTCCCCAGGGTTATTTTGTTGAGAGTTTTGCCATTAAGTGGTCTAATTGTGTCAGTGGATGGGGGCCTCTTCAATTTGCATAATTTCCTCAAGGGACTGAAGCTGCTAATTTGGTGATTAATTATCCATATTACACATTGTTTATTTGACCATACCTAGATTAATTTCTTTTTCCCAGCAAATCACATTTAGATATGAATTTGCATATCTTGATTACATTTTAATGTCTTGGCTATCATTGTCTCTTCTCTGGACACCTCATGAGATTATAGGAGAGCGCTCAAGCAGAGAATGATGGAATGTCTTAAATGACATTGCACATCAGTGGGCAAATACCACACATGACTTATTTTAATGAAGAATGTGTTCTTCTATAGTTAGCCTAGTTATGATATCTAATGTACAAGACATTTTTTGTTTTTACTATTTCTCTTTTATTATTACCAAGCAATTTCAAAAACAGTCTTTATTACGTTTTAGAATATCACATAAATATGTTTACCTTCTTCTGTGCATAAGTTATTTACCTATAATCTTGCATTCTGTTGTCAGGTACTTGTAAACTCTGTTAACGTTCAAGGTCTTTAATTGACTAATCTCCCATACAATTTTTTTTTGTTTTTTTTTCCACCGAAATTGTACATTTATTGAAGGCAGAAAAGAAAGACATTCTGCAGAATGACAGCGGGCAAGCGGAAAGGATCATAGCAGTCCTGAGGGTAAGGGAAAGAGATCTTTTGTATCCATAATTTTCATAAATAAAATATTGGGAAAGTTGCCCTAGTCACTCCCTTGGCATCGCACTCTGTCCCCCCCCCCCCCCCCCCCCCCCCCCCCCGCGCCGAAGCTAGCTTGGCCTCCTATTACATGTAAATGAACTATCAGGAACAGCGCTTTTTTTGATTGGTTGTGCTCACATGCAAATAAGGGACTGAAAATAGCAAGTTTCTGATTGGTTCAAAGTAGCACTTTTCTGACTGGCTCTGTGTAGAGTGATTGCCTGGTCTTACTCTGACACCAAAAGCTCCCTCTCTGGACACTTCAAGAGACCCAGTGAGGGGCCCGAGCTTCCACCAAGCAAGGCTTCTTCCCAATCCCTAAAAGAAGGGGCAGGAGATGAATATAATCAGTACCAAGCCCACCAAGCACCAGAGGCGTTTACAATAAGGCTAGCGGGGGTCCTTCCAGGTCTCTGGAGTGAGCTTCAAAAAGAGAACAAATATGCTTTGATTTAAAATTTTACATAGGAAGGGAGAATGGCTCAATGCTCTTCTGAGAATAAACTATTAATTTCCTGGGAACTTGGTTAAAGGATGAGTGGGCAGTTCACTAAGGCCCACTCCCTGAACTGTGCCCACACTGATGGGCATAACCACACCTCATAGGTTCCTTGAAATACTGTCTCAATTTATTATTTGACTTCTCTGATAAAATGTCTTCCCTTTTGCTATCATTTTTGCAAAAGGACACAATAATTAATATTCTTAGTTATGCTTCATTGAGTATTGTCACAATTCTAGATAGTACAAAGGGATTTACTTATATCACCTCACTTAATTGTTACATTATCCTGTGAGAAAAGTGTTAATTTTCTTATTTTGTGGTGGGGTTATGAATTTTAGAGATACTGGGAAAAGAATTTGCTCAAACTAACAGAATTAAAAGGAGTGGAGCCAAAATTAGGACTTGTCTGATATTAATCCTAAGCTATTTTTCAACTGCATGGAAGGAGAATGCTAAATAATAAGTGTTTTTGACCAACAGTGAATGCTTGTGACCTCCTAATGGAACTACATGAAGAATAAATTATTGTTCTTTATCAGCTCTGAGTGAGTGCTCTTCTCTATTGCACATAGTGTGCTATGAATGAATGAATGATGACATAGTGTTCTTCTACACCAATCATGCAAAAACATTCAATTTCAATCCTCCATTCAAATATCAAAATAACAGCAAACAGGTCAGGTTTAAAAAATCTCCCAGAAGTGGGGATTGGCAGGCTTGAAGTAATGAACAGGCTGCTTTAACTGCTGAGGTAGGACCAAAGTACCATTTACCTTTCCCTCTGTACCAAATTCTTTCTGGCATCTACCTGCTAGATTGAATGCGGAAAGTGGGTACTCAAAACAATCTGCATACGTTGAAACCTCTAGCCAACATCTTTGTTGGTAAAAGATAGCAACTTCCAAACTACCCTGTTGCTTAGTGTGGTGAGGAACTTTATGATCAACCTGGCCGCTGCTTTCTTGTTATTTCCTGAAGCAGGAAGCTCCAGCCACCAAAACCTCAGTCCTACCTACCGGACAGTTGTTGGCCTGTATATGTTTGCTCCAAGGGTCACATGCTTACCATACTTTACTTGTAATTATGTCCAAGCTATCGTAGGAATGTTAAACTACTTAACTCCCTTTATTTCAGTTTCCCCACCTATAAAATGGGGATAATAATATTATTGATATAATTTAAATATTTTGCTTATGTTTAAACATAATGATATATCACTTTATAACTAATAATTCAATGATAATATACATGAAATTTTAACAAAATTATACTGTTGTTATAAATCAAGTCAAAATATTTAGATCTTATTTGGTCTTACTTATTAACTATTTGGACTTTTCCCAAGCAATAAATATGTTATATATTAGTTTTGCCACCAAAGATCTTATGTTTTTGTTGTGTGCTTTCATTAATCTCTTTCAAAATCTGCTTTCATTAATCTCTTACATTCGAGGACCCTGTTTTAAAAATTGAACTTTCCCCTCTGTACTTCCTGCTGTTTCTGGAATTCATTACTTTTTTCCATCATAGGAAATTATTCTAACATTAATAATAAGAGATAATAATGATTAATAATGACAGTGTTTATTAAACAGTATCTATATGTGAAAAAACTTTAATACCAATCTGAAAAAATAAAGTGCAGATGTGAAATTCATAAGCAAATACTGTGGTGCCTTGGTTCACAAGCTTAATTCATTCTAAGATTCTTGGTTCATGAACCAAGGTATTACTGCATATACAGAATATAGTTGGTTAACATATCAACTTGATGTGGTTGAAAGATGACTAGCTTGATGGTCCTACATTTCTCAGTGTGCAGTGAAAATGCTTCTGAATGGAATTCACATTGGCGTTGATGAACCAAGCAAAGAAGATCTGCCTTACCCAGGGTGGACAGGCTCATCCAATCCATTGAGTGCCTGAGTAGAATAAAAAGGCAGAGAAGCATAATTTTTTTTCTTGAGGTATATATTTTTCTTAGAGTTGTCTGAGGCCTTAGTCTTGGACCTTAGGACTCGAAGACTTACACCACAGTTTTTCTCAGGCCTTCCAATTCAGATGGGAGCTCCTCTGTTAGTTTCTGCAGTTCTCAAGCCTTACCCTGGACTGAATCACACCAGTGGCTTTCCTGGTTGTCCAGACAGTAGAGGGTTGGACTTCTTGACCACTGTATTACATAAACTAATTCTCATTTATATATACTGCCATCCCTTCTTATCCATGATTTTGCATCCATAGACTTTATTAATTGCAGAGTGAAAATATTAAAAAGCTGTAACTGTATTAACATGCATAGATTTATTTCTTGCCATTTTGATGTCTTTTCACATTTATAGTCATACATATTATAAGTAACCTAGAGATGATTTAGTGTATGCAGGAGGATTGTGTAGGTTATACCCAATTACTGCACAATTTTTATAAGACAATTGAGCATCCATGGATTTTGATATCCCCAAGATGTATTGTAATCAACCCCTAAAGATAAAATGGGATGCCTTTATAGCCTCTTTCATTCTTTTACTCTGGAGAATGCCAACATCTCTTAAATTCTCCCAATGCTGACTATGGCTTTTACTCAGTCTGTGGACTCCAGATAGGCTTAGATTTCTTCCATCAACTCAACCAACCCCTACCCTCTACTACCTAGGGTAGGTTAGCACAGCAGGAACCTGTATTTATTATGTTGAGAAGTAGTAATTGAATGATTCTGAGGATTACATGTGTCATAAGCACAGGAAATTCATCAACACCCCAAAGAAGCATGCTTCTTGCTCTCCCAAAACTTTTATTCTCTCAAAAGATCAACGAAAAACACATAAACAAATAAATCATCAAGAAACATGAGATAGTAACTAAATTTCTTATTGCTTCAAGATTATGTTTTGTGCTTTTAGAAATGGTAAAGTTAAATAGTTTCCCTTGGCCTTCTGAAGCTGTTTAAGAATGATATGAATACATTTGGCAATACCTGTACATTACAACATCACTAACATTAATGATGGTCAGAGTAGAAGGACTCCTTGATTTGATTTTAGGGGAATCATAGTTCTGGACACAACTTAGACCTGAGTTAGGCTATGGCAGTTACTGTCTTTCAGCATCAGTAATCTCACTGACAAAATGAAGGAGTCTGAATGATTATCTAGCATTCCTCTAGTTGAGCCCAGTACATTCTCTGTGATCTGGCTGATCTGGCACCAAAGATTTGGACAAAGCATAAATAGTGTCTTTAAAAAGACAGTATTACTGTCTTCTGGGAAGAGTTTTATTTTAATAAATATTAAGACAACAAGAACATTGTGTGTTTTATTAAATTTGTTCCCGCGTGCTGATAGTATCTTCTGAATATAAATTGTGCAATATAATAAAGCACAGTTTAGAATTATTTTTCATAATAGTACATGCCATAGTACCAAGCCATAAAATAAGAACCAAACGTACATCTTGTTCTGTAAACTCAAAATTTTCAGCTGTCTGAAACCTGAGTGAAGAAAAGGAAATTAATAAGACAAAAACATTTCACAGCATGCTTGCAGAGCTTTAAAAATGCATTATGTTCTTTGCAGAAAAAGTCAGGAACCTCATTCTTTTGAAATTTGCTAACTTAAAATTTGTATATGTCCAATTTTTATTTTTGTGTATTATTACTGCTGCATTTCTTTGTTTAATATTTTTAAATTCCCTTAACAAGAATTTGTTTAGCAGTTACTATGTACTTATTTCTGCTCTTAGCAGTTGGAAAGATTCTTTAGATAGCAAAGGAAAAGATAATCCCAGAAACTTGAAGGACATAAAATTTTACAGTAAGATTAAGTGAATACTTTACTGAAGTTGGGTTGCTTAAATATCAACTTTGCCAATCTGTGGGAGTAGTTTGAAAGTGATTTATTCTAGTGGCCTTGCTCAATAACCTGTGGGAGAGCATTAGTCATCACAGGCAGATGAGAGATGGAAGGACTAAATCACATGCAACACTCTGGCAGTGAGGTTTTGTTATTCATATTTCCTTGAGACTACAGCCATGAGTTGCATTTTCTGTGGATCTAGACATTATAATAATGACACTAAATATTATCACTTGTATACATGCAATTATTCCATGGAGGCTCATGCTTTCATTATATAGCCATCATTTCATTGTGTTTTAGGGACAAAACAGGAAAAACAGTAATGTTGCTGTCATGGAGATGCTGGTGCAGGAGGCTCACAGCTACAGTGGTGAACTTGAAGATGGTGGAGGAGTAAGCAGCCTGCCCTTGGAGGAGGTGAGAGGTAGACTCATGTGCCTTCATTGTCTAACATCCTTTACAGTACTGTTTCTATCTACATAGTCAGATAAAAAAAATGAGGCCAAAAGCACCAAATGACAAGACCAGCGTCACACAGTAGAAACTGCAAAAGCTAAAGCTTTAAGATTCACTTCATAGTTCTTGCTCTATCTGCTACATCAGAGATGACAGCCCTTGATGCAGTTTCAGATTTTTGATTGTCCATGGTTATGGAGAAAATGATTAAGAGAATATGAATGCCTTGATGAAAAACAGCAAAACAATAATAAAACAAATGCATGTATAAATGCATATGTACACAAATAATCATACACACATGTATACACTGATATATACACATGTTCTACTTTTTCTTATCAATGGGTTCATCATCATGCAAAAGCAGCAGCATGCTATAAGAGGAAAAAGAGGATTTATGGAACCTGACAATCAAACTGAAACTAGTTACTGACATTAACAGTGATAGTACTCCTTCCCCATGGTGAATATTGTACATTTAGCTATGCACTTGCAAGTTGTTGTAAACTTTAAACCCCGTAAATATCAATAGTTTATTTCAAAGGTAGTGATTTGTGTGGAATTGTTTGGTTAATCTTCTACCCACTGCCCATAGTCCAAGGCAGCTGTAGACCTACTGTACTAAAAGATTTGACAGCACAGTCAAAGACAGTGATTTGTGTGGAATTGTTTATTTCAAAGATAGTGATTTGTGTGGAATTGTCTGGTTAATCTTCTACCCACTGCCCAGAGTCCAAGGTAGCAGTAGACCTACTGTACTAAAAACTAACTAAATAATTACATGGCTCTTTCTATGGGACTTTTGAAGGTTGATGTTTGTGTAATACTTGGAGTCATGTGGATAAATAACCTTTTTAAATTCAGAAAATCTGCCCTTCAGTGCTAGCTCCAGCGGTCTTTTCTCAGACTTTATCGAACAAAACCATAGGTTGGACACCGTGATCACTCCCTGATAGGAAATGGGTCTTCATAAATACTCCTACAATTTCTTTTATCTTTTTTTTCTTTGTTTTTCTTTTTTTTCCTGCAATTGTTTTTTAGTGCTTTATCATCTTTCCATACCTCACAGGCTGCCGTGTATGGGAACAGGCAGTTGATTGTGTACGAACACGAGAGAATTTTCTGAGATGATGGAAATGTTCTACATCTCAATTGCGAGGATAACATGACTGTTTTGTCAGATCCCTTATGTTGACACGTAGAAGGAGTAAATTGTCTTCTATGCAAGTAAATAGGGAAAACATGTTTTAAAATGTAAGTCAGATCCTGTCATTTCTTTCTTTGAACCTTTAGAATAACTTCGTGTCCCAGTTAGAATAAAAATCAAATTTCTAAGCACAGACATGCCACGTCTCCTCCCCAACTCTCTGACACGTCTTCTATTTTCCCAATTCACTCCGCCCCATTAACCTCCTGGCTGCCCCCTGAAAGCCGGCGCTCACTCTGTGGGGGCCATCTTGGACCTTGCTATTTCCTCTACCTGGACTGATTTTCCCCAGATACTTAATCCCTTACCCAAATCCCTATTTCCTTCACTTTCTTAACAAAATTCACTTCTTCACACCATTCTCTTTAAAATTTCATTATGCCTTTACTTTATATTTTTCTTTCCCACTCCGTTTTTATCTTTGGTGGTTATCACCCTCTAACATATTTGATATTTTACCCTTTTATTTTTGTCTTATCTCTCTTCTCTATTTGTGAAAAATAAGCTTCAAGAGTGCACATGCGTTCAACTTGAATTATCCTGACACGTATCTTAGGCATCTATTTCTCTTCTGTTTGTACATATAGGCACAGTCTGAAGATAACTTGCATCACAGAAATGCTTGTGTCCTTTCCTTAAACCAAGAGCCATGGGAACATTACAGAATGAAATAAGATAATCTGAAGGCAGAATTACTTGATAATGCATGTAGTTATCATAGAAATATCGTAGACCTGAATAATTTAAAAAATTGTTCTGAAGAATGCCATCCCCATTGGTGAGGAAAGCAAAGCATTATAAAATTTTGTTCTAGTCACAATGTAAAGCAGAATTTGAACATAGATTATTCAGCTGTAGCTTCAAGTACGATTTTCCTAGCAGATAAGAAATGCAGGAGTTCTGGCAAAGACATGGCTTGCTTTATTTATTTATTTATTTATTTATTTATTTATTTATTTATTTATTATTCATTCATTTATTTATTTATTTTCTTTGCATAGCAGTAAGGATCTGCAGTTTCAAGCTGCCATTAATGAGGTGAACAGAGCTGTGGCTTCACCTGGAAGGCAGTGCCATCATAAGCTAGTACCATCCCTAAAAAAGAAAAATAAGAAATTTTAAGTTTTCTGCAAAAATCTTTAAGACAGTTGTATAGGAAACAGACCAGAATAAGTAGGGATGCACTAATTTTTTAAAATATATATTTGCAGGACTGATCATTTGTATCACTGAATGCTTGCCTTGCCTTCTCTGTAATATAATGTAGAGTTACACAGGACAAAAACCATAAGTGCAAGGAGTTCCTGGCTTTCTCCATTATCAATAGTGTATACACTCGCCCATCCCACATATTAAATTGGAAAGATGGAAGCAAAGCACAAGCCAGAGCTGGGATTATATTCAAGAAGACAATTATAAACTATATAACTGCCTGAGAATTTTTCCACAATTTTCTTTTAGTTGGCAAGGACCGTCTGAGAACTGGGGACAAGTAGCTTTTGGGTGCATTTCTATATTAATGTATTTGTCCAACAAATATTTTCTAAATTTCTGCTATGTTTACAAATTATTTTGAGTGCTAAAGATATCGAGGTTAAAAAATAACTTCTTTTCTTATGCAAATTATATAGTATAGGCACATGTGGGTAATTAATAAGCAAATATCTAGCATCACATAATGCCCGTTAATACGAATATACATATACACGGACGCTGCAGTCTGAAATTTGGTATCCTCCAAAATGCATGTTGGGATGTAGTCTGCTGTGTGGTAATAGTAAGGATTGAGGTCTTTGATTAGGTCACGAGGGCAGACCTCTCATGAATAGGATTAGCACCTTTCTGAAAGAAGCCCGCGGGAAGTGGCTTATGCTTCTACCATATGAGGACATGAAGAACGCACCATTCACGAGGATCATATCTTCACCAGATCGTGACTCTGTGGGCTTTGTGATCTTAGGCTTCTCAGCCTGCCGAACTGTGAGCAATACATGCCTGTTGTTTATAAATTACTCAGTCTAAGGTATTTTTTCTAGCAGCCTGAATGGACCAAGACAGTAGAATACAGGAAAGTAGGATAGATAAAAAGGGGGATTGCTTTTCCTCCTTCCTACTTTTACAGAGAAGAAAGAAATGTTTTCAGACCTTGGGTTTTTACACCGGACTACAGCATCATCTTTTTGTTGTTACTGTTTTTAAATCTTGAGTCAAGGGCTGGCTAAGTAAGTCACTAATTTGCCGAGACTGAGTTGGGAACTTGAACTTCTCATGCTACAGCCTCCCAAAGTGCTAGGATCGCAAGCATATGATTCATATTTTAAAAGATCAGTCTAGCAGTTAATGCATGGCAAATTCACTCTGAAGATGTAACTAGTGGAACTAGGAAACTAATCAGGAGACCATTCTAGTGGTGCAAGGGAGCTATGGTAGTGGTTCTATCATGTATGGCAGACAGCTTGGAGGAGTATAAAAATAACCTGAAGGTGGAACCTCGGAGGGCAGATTGCATATGGAGAGGGAGAGACACAAGCAGTCAGTAACATTGCCTAGGTTTCTGAACGCAGCCACTTATTGAGGTACAAAACACTTGAGAAGGATGTAGTTTGGGAGATGATGAAATCTAAAGTCCGTGTGAGACATGTTAATTTTGATGTTAGACATCTAAGGAGTAATATTGAGTGAACAACTGAATAGAAAAGACGAAGATTCAAAAACTGGACGGCACATAAAAATAAAACAGCATCCGCATAGAGAGAGGAGAGAACCAGGAATCAGATCCATCAGGAAAGTACAATGAAAGGAACAGCAGAAAAATTATCAGATAGTAAATTTTAAGTCTTACACAGTTCAGCCTTCTGACAGGCGTATTGTACTGGATGCTTCGTAACACACACACAGGGCTGTTTGCAGGTCTCATTCTCAATCCCTCATAGAGCATGGAGCCCTTGGCTTAGGGTGATTGCTACGTCTGATAACACATCCTGGATGGGGCAGTTATGCTCTTTACACAGCACCACGTGCATGGAGACTACCATCGTCACTGGTTGTATCAAGTTGGTGCAAGCAGAATAAGCATAAGTGATAGGTGTTGCAGGTGTTTCCCCCGAAAGGACTGGGATTAAACATCGCCAGCATCCCCTTAATATCTGAGAATATTAGTTCCAAGCAGAAGCCCTTGGACTTAACAGTATAACAGTTCCTGGACAGTGGCTACAAGGGAAGTTGTAATGTGTACAGGGAGTGCCTCTGCTGCGACTTGCAGCTCGTGCTGACGTCTTATGTTCTACAAACCCATTCTCTTAGGAGACCCAAGCATCATCGTCCTAAACGTAGTTACTCTGATATCTCACTGGCCTTCTTCTTCAAGTTTGAATAACTTTTTAACTGATTCATGTACACATGGATGCCTTGGATCCTATTCTGCATGAGCAGTCAATCATTCATGCATGTTTTGTGGTATGGGTTGATGCACAGCTCCCATCTTTAAGATATAATTGACAAGTAAAAGTTGTGTATATTTAGATTCTTCAATATGATACATATATATGCATTGTGAAATAATTAACTCAAAGGTATTACCATATCCACCACTTCACTTACCTGTCATTTTTGTGTGTGAGAAGATTTAAATCTATTTTCTACTGTTTTGAAGTATAAAATACATTATTATTAAGTCACCATGCCCTATATTAGATCCTCAGATTGTATTTCTCCTGTCTAAATGAAACTTTGAGTCCTTTGACCACATTTCAGCTTTCTACAATCCCCAACCCCATAGATCTTGGCAACCACCATTCCACTCCCTATTAATTTGACTTTTTTAGATTCCACGTACAAGTGAGATCATACAGTATTGGTCTTTTTCTTTTCTGGTTCTCTTATTTTACTTAACATAGTATCTTTCAGGTACATCCACGTTATCATAAAGAATAGAATAGAATGCCTTCCTTTTTAAAGGCTGAATAGGATTCCATTGTACATGCACCATCCCATTTTCTTTATCCATTCCTTCATCCATAAACATTTGGATTGTTTCCTTAAAATGGCTATTGTAATGCTGCAATGAATAAAGGTGAAGATATATCTTCACCATATTGATTTAACTTCTTTTGCATACGCATTTAAAAGTGGAGATGCTGGATTACATAATAGTTCTATCTACATTTTTAAAGGAACTCTCATACTGTTTTCCATAGTAGGTACAGTAACTTACAGTCCCACAAATAGTGTGAAAAACTTCCCTTTTTCCACATCCTCAACTACACTTGTTATCTTTTGCATTTTTAATGATAACCATTCTCACAGATGGGAAGCCCTCTCTTATTTTAGTTTATATTTCTATTTCTCATTTTCTTGTTGATGAGTGACAGTGATACTGATCATTAAAGATATATATGTATATATACATTCATATATGTTGTATACATATATCTGTTAACTCTGTCTTCTTTTGAGACATGTCTTTTCAGATCTTTTGTCCATTTCCTAATTAAGCTATTTGTTTTGTTGCTATTGTTTGTACTTTTTATATATTTTGGATATTAATCATGTATTATATGTACAACTGGAAAATGTTTTTCCCATTTACTAGTTTGCCTCTTCCCATGGTTTTTTCTTTTGTTGTACAGTTTTTAGCCTGATGAAATGTTGTCTATTGTTGCCTGTGCTTTGCAGTCATATTCAGAAAATCATAGCCCAGACCAATGTAAAGAAGCTTTTCCTCTGTGATTTTTTCTGGTATCTTCTTTGCAATTTCAGGTCTTGTAGTTAAATTTCTGATTCAGTTTGAGTTGAATGTGAGAGATAAGAAGCCAATTTCTTAACTTTTGTGGATATCCAGCTTCCCTGACATTGTTTATTGAGGAGATTGTCCTTCCTTTGTCAAAGGTTACTTGACCATGAATACACAGATTTTTACAGAGTAGAGCTCCCTATTCTATGTTTTCATTAATACTAAATACAATGATGTTTTGATTACTATCACTTTCTACTACATTTTAAAATCCGATGGTGCAATGACTTCAGTGTTGTTCAGATTGCTCAAGATAGCTATAGCCACTTAGGATTTTACGTGGTTCTAAACACATTTTAAGATATTTTTGCATGTCTCTGAAAAATGTTGAGACTTCAGTAGAGATTTAGTTCATCTGTTGATGACTTTGTTTAGTGAGCACATTACTCCTTTCACATAGTGAGCACATTAATTCCTTTAATCTGTGAATATATTATCTCTCTCTCTCTACACACACACACACACACACACACACACACACACCCACACGCACCCACCACCCCTCCCCCACACACATATGTATATTTCCATTTATTTGGTTTTGTTCAATTTCTTTTATTAGACTATAATTTTTAGAGTACAGGGTGTTTACTTCTATGATTAAATTTATCCCTAAACATTTGATTTTAGTTTTTGACTCTGTTGTAAATGGGATTGTTTCTTGGTTTCTGTTTTTCGTATAGTCTGCTGCTATTGTACAGAAATGTTATGGGTATTTGTAGTTGATTTTTGCATCCTGGAACTTAACTATATTCATTTATAAGTTCTGTCAGCTTTTGGATGGAGCCTTTAGAGTTGTATGTATATCTAAATTGCTTCATGGCAACTGCAGAGAGAATTTTGTTTTCCTTTCCAACGTACATACCTTTTCTTTCTTTTTGTTACCTAATTATTTTGGCTAAGAGTTAAGTAGCATGCTACATAGAAGAGGTAAGAGTGGACTTCTCATCTTATTCCTGTACCTAAAGTAAAACGTTTTAGCTCTACCAATGGGAGTGTTAGCTGTGGGCTTCTAACATATGATCTTTATTGTGGTCAGGTACATTCTTTCTGTACTCAATTTGTTAGAGATTGTCTTGTTAAAGCATATTAGATTTTGTCAAATGCTTCTCACGTACCTAGTGAAAGGATCATTTGAGTTTCACACTTCATTCTGTTGATTTGATGTATCACATTCACTAATTTGTCTATGTTGAACCACCAGTATATCTGAGGAATAGATTCCATGGTCATTGTGTATGACATTTTAATGTGCTACTGAATTTGGCTTATATGTATTTTGCATCTATGTCCATCAGGGATATTTCCTTGTGACTTTCTTTTCTTGTAATAATATCTGGCATAGGTATGAGGGTAATATGATTCTCAAAAAATGAATTTGGAAGTGCTCTCTCTTGTTCAATTATTTCAAAGAGTTTGAAAGTGACTTTATTAATTCTTTCTTAAATTTTTCTTGGAATTTATTTCTTATGCTATAAAATTCCTAGCTTTTCTTTTTAATTTTGGTAAGATTTTGGTTATTGATTTATTGCCTTATTCATTACTGGTTTGCCTAGATTTTCAGTTTTTTCATAACTCAGTTTTGGTAGTTTGTATATTTCTAGGAATGTGTCCATTTCTTCTAGGTTACCCAACTTTTTGTTGTATAAGTATTCACAGAGCCTTTTGTCTCTATCATCTCCAGGGCATCGGTTTGGTATCTTCATTTTATTTATTTATTTATTTATTTATTTATTTATTTATGTCTTTTTTTCTGATACTGGGAATCAAACTCATGACCTCGAGCTTGCCTGGCAGGCTCTGTGCCTCTGTATCTTCATTTTAATTTATAACTGTATTTATTGAACTCTTTTTCATAGTCTGTCTAAAATCGGCCAATTTTGGTCTTTCAAATATCCAATTTTTGTTTTCATTGAAGTTTTCTGTTATTATTCTAGTTTCTGTTTTATTTATTTCCATTCTGATTCTCATTAGTTCCTTCCTTCTGCTGACTTTGGGCCTTTTTTTCTAGTTCCTGAATTTATAGAATCAAAGTGCTTGAGATATGTCCTAGTGTAGGCACGTTAGTACAAACTTCCTTGTTCGAACTCTTTTTACTGCATTCTAGATTTTTCTTTTAATGTTTTGTCTCCACTTTTGTTATGGCTTGAATCTGCTCATGCAGTCATGGGGGGGTTGCTTTTCAGAGGTGACTGGATCTAGAGTGTGTGACTGACTTATGGTGGAATGCTAAGATTAAGGGTGCTAAGGTTAAGGATGTAAAATATAAGGAACAGAAACAGCTGTGGTCTTGTCTTTCATTGCTTGTCACTTTCTTGCCACTTTGGCTGGCTTCTGTCTGACATGAACTGTTTTTCCTCTGTGCCAGGCCACCCTGCCTTGGAGCCAGCCAACTATGGACTAAAACCTCCACCACCGTGAGGCAAATAAACCTTTCTTGCTTTAACTTTGGGTGTTGAGCATTTTGTCTCAGCACTGAGAAAAGTAATTTAAGATAATTTTCATTGATCTCTAGTTTCTTTTTCCTTTTTGATTTCTCCTTTGGCTTATTTATTATTTTATGAGTATGTTGTTCACCTTCCAAATATTACACATTTTTCAATTTTTCTCAGGTTGTTTTCTTGTGTCATGTCACTGTTGCCAAAATATGTACTATCATTTCAATCTCAAAGTTGTGAAGATTTATTTTGTGGCCTAACATATGATCAGTGTATCCTGGAGATTGTTCCCTCTGCTTTTGAAATAATATGTATCCTGAAGCTGATTTCCATTTGTTCTCTTGTGATTTTCAGATCTGAACTTTCATTACTGATTTTCTAGCTGGACGCTCTAACCCCCATTGAAAATAGTATTAAAGTCCCCTATTATTGTTGTATTTCTGTCTGTTCCTTTCTTTAGATATGCTAATATTTGCTTTACATATACAGATGGGACAACATTGGGGGAAATATATAAATCTAATTTTAAAAATTTCTGAATGAATTGACCCCTTTGTCATTATATAATACTCCTTTTTGTCTCATGACAGTTTTTGACTTGAAATCTATCTCAGCAGATATAAGGATAGCTATTCTTGCTCTCCTTTGTATAAAAATTGCTTGGAGTATCTTTTCCCATTCCTTCACTTTCAGGTGTGCATGTCTTTAGATCTAAATGGAGTCTCATGTAGGCCAGAATGGGACTGGTGGGGGAGGGGCAGAAGTCATAGTCAGGCTTGGAGCCTGGGTCCACACTACTGACCTATGTTTGGATCTGTGCAGCTTGGTTTAAAGCATGGATTTGTGGTTGCTGGCTTGGCTAGATTCATATGGGCAAGCCTGGAGCCCAGGTCTGCTAGAGCCCAGAACCAGGGGGACTGACTTGGAATCTGGTACCAGCTATAGCTGGGGCTGGCCTGAGACTTGAGGTTTTGGGGGCCTGGTCTGGTGCACTGGAGTAGGCCTGGTGTTGAGGGGTGTAGAATAGTTGAATGATCAGTTTGCTCTCCTCCATACACAAGATATCTCTCTCTGTGTTGTTGCACTGCTCAAATTTTGCGGGGTGGTAGTGATGATTCAGGTAAGATAAGATTCAGGATAAGATTCTTATCCTCTTCAATGCATTTTTCTTTTATTCTGTGATACAGCTGAGTGATGTAATCGCTTACCCGATTCCTTAGATCTTGTAAAGGCATTTCTACTGCTGATGCTTTTTATTTCAATGAATGAATCACAGGTTCAAATCCTTGTTTCTCTGATGATATGGGAGCTGGAAAGTCCTATTCCACCAATCTATAAATATGACTCCTAATTTGAATTTGTTTTCAGCAAGTATTGGTGCAATGCTGTTTTATTTTATTTTTTTATTTTTTTTTTTTTTTTGGTTTTTCTCCGGTACCGGGAACCGAACTCACGACCTTGCGCTTGACAGGCAAGCGCTTTTGCCGCTGAGCTAAATCCCCAGCCCCAATGCTGTTTTAGTAGAAAGAAAGGAATATTAATTCTAAAATGCACAAACGCACCATCAAAATACCTAGTTTTCACCAAGGTATTTTATGGGTGAAGTGTGCCCCTAAACTTTTAAGTTACAGAGCTATGATTGAATTTAGGAAGTTTCACAAGAGTACTCTATAGAAAATCACTACAGGAATGCCTCTTACAGGATTTCCCAGGAGCCCTGATGCTAGGTCAAAGGGTTGACACATTGAAAATATTAGAGGTCTCCCCCAAACACTTACTTAGTTACCTTCAGCCAATAGTGAATGTGAGTGGTCTTCTTCCATACAATAGGTAATCTTGGATATCATAATTCCTTTTTATTTCTTTGGTTTTTCCTACCATAGTATAAAATTTGTCAGGTACAGCTATGAATTTTTTCTACAAAGAATTCTTGTTATTATTTGACTAAATCCACAGTAACCAATACCTCTTGATTGACTTTTTGTCCTAAAAGTGAACATTAAAAAATCATGACAAAATGATGCTGTGCCATTGATTTGGCTTTATATGAGAAAGTTGAGTTGATATACAAGTATATCTTAATTATATTGACACATTTTATAAAGAGAATTGCATCTGCAAAGATTTAGAGTTCTTTGGGATGATATTTCAACTTTATAATAGCAAGCAGATACAAAACCATCTTACTATATTTGTAAAAGCCTTTAGATCCATTGCTTTGGTATTTCCCTTGGTATGAACAAAATCAATTTTATTAGACTATTTGCCAACCATTAGCTGTATCTATAGAGCATGTATGTGCTCTGTATTAAGCCACTTCAAAGCTTGTGTTAATAGAATCATCAAGGTCCTCCAGTATAGGATACTGCACTTGTAAATTGCTAGTGTGTGCTTTTATCTTTTAAGATCTTCTGATATGGAAAGTAGATAAAAGTTTGGAATCATTTTTAAAGATTCATTTAAAATTTCATTCATGCAGATGCAGGCTTTACTTTCATTTCTTACACTCAAATGGCTTTTTTATTAGAGTAGTCCAAATCTTATCTTCCTTTTAATCTGTTCCATGCATTCACATATTAATCTAGTTTCCATCTTTTGATGCCTAGCAGACGTGTAGCCTCTAATAATTAAATCTCACTTTCAGCCAACAGAGAAACTAAAAAGACCTAGGAAAAGTGGAGGCCAGTTATTCTTATTCTTTCCCAGAGGTCTAGTCTGGGCTCTCCAAAAAAAGAAACACAGATTTTTATCTTATCACAATTTAAATAAGAGCTATTTATTAGCTACTTTCTTATGGCTGGAACAAAATACCCAGCACACATAGGAGGAAATGTTAATTTGGGCTCTTGGTTTAGTCCACAGTCAGCCGGCTCCAAGGCAGGAAAGGCATGGTGGAAAGACATAGTACACAGTGGAGGAAAGCTGTTCCACTCACGGTAGCTAGGAAGCAGAGAGAGAGAACAGCAGATTGACAGGTACACACTCCAGGTCACACCTCCAGTGACTCACCTCCATCCACTATAGATCTAAACCACAGCAAAGGCCAGGGATATAGCTCGGCAGCATAAGCACCTGCCTGGCAAGTACAAGGTCCTAAGTTCGATTCCCGGTACCAAAACTAACTAAATAAATAAATAAACCACAGCAAAATAATACATATTAACAGGTAAGTAACTATATTGTGGAAACAACACTATCTAAATATTTTGCCTGCATTGACCTGTTTTATCCTGTATACTCTATTTTGTAGCTGAGAAAACTGAGGCATAGTCTCAGAAATTTACTTAAAATCAAATGAAGGTAGATGAAATAACTTGGTTGATCTTACTTAACCACTGTTTTACTTCAGAGAGAAGAAAATTCAGGGTGCACTTTTGACAAGGTATTCAGAACACAAGTGCAGCTTACTGAACTGGGTATTTGCTACCTTCTTCCTTGTACCCTTTCATTACTCTTCAGACTTAATTCTCCTATGTGTTCATAATGTGAGAAACTACTGGGTCTGATAATGGCTTGAGAGCAAATATTGCCTTACAGAAATTGGCTGTAATCAACTAATCTTAAATAAAAAGATTTTTTTCACTTGAGTAATGGGTGGAAAGAGAAAGGAGGATGAATATTCAAGCATTCAACGAAGTATTTTAGATTCTAGCACAAGAATTAAACTTAATGAGCACCTAAGAGAACTGAAGGAAGACCAATTTCTTTCAGCAAACCTTTCTAACTAATTCCTCTCATTCTTTATGGGACCACTCTAGGTTAATCACAACATAGAGTTAATAGAAATGAGAACAGTAATAATGTGGTCGTACTAGTTTAGCAGCAGTTATAGCAATAGTAGTAGTGAAATCATGGGATTTAGAATCAAATAATCTGACTCCAAAAGCTGCGTCTCCCACTCACACCTATATGACCTTATTCTCTTCCAGCCCTTATTTTTTTAACTATAGAGTGAACATAAAAATATCTACTTTATTGGATAATTAGGAATAAATGAGATGAGTAATATAATCATAGAATGTACCTGACATATAATAGATCCTTAAGATCAACGATAATGTTAGTTGTTTTCTTTTCTCTCCACACTTTTTTTTTTCTTTCAATTTACTTCACAATTAGAATGCAAAGAGCAGCATGTTTGCAAAAACATTTTCTATCCTCCAACACTGGCATGCTTCTGTTGATATCTCCAATGTCAACTACCCTCAGGATCTGGGTACAACGCAATGATTCGATAGGAGGACTAAATTCCAGTGTTGCGGCATTATAGGGTGACTATAAAGTACAATAAGTCCCCGACTTACTCGTGAGGCTCATTCCTAAAGAATGTAAATTGGATGTGTTTGTGAGTTTGACAAAGTGAGTTTTCACAATTTTGACACAAATATGCAATGTAAAGCATAAAACACCAAAATGTGAGGTCCATTCATATCTTTGAAAGTTAACCTGTATGTTGTTAGTTGGAGACTTACTGTAATATATTGTACAATGGTACTTAATTCTTTCCATAATTCTGGTCACAAACCTAATTGGATGAGAGCCAAATCAAATTCAGTGGCTAGGTTTACTGTTACCTTATGAGGAAATTTCATTCAATTCTTGTCAGTTTGTCACCAGAATCATGGAAAGAATTTAAATTCATGACCCAAGGTGGTACCACTAGTTAGAAGGAGGATTTTGAATATTCTCACCATTTAGATGTATAAAATGATGGATATGCTAATTACCTTATTTAGATCATTACATATGTATACATATCAAAACCTCACATTTATTCTATAAGTATATATAATCTTTATTTTTCAAGGAAAGTAAATAAATAGACATTGAATACTTTCTGTAAGGCTGTTAATGATCTTCTGCTTCCTGTCTATAAGTCTGTAAGAACTACACTGTAGTTCACATATTCAGTTTTCTATCTCATCTAAACATGTATCATCACAGATAACACATTTTAAGATTAAGTAGTAGTAATAGAAGGTGGTAGTCCTTCTAAGCCTAATACTTTCATTCCTATAAGTGTTATTTCAGGAGTGACCCCAAGACATTAGGCTTTCTCTTTACCCTCTAAGTGAAAGGCAGTTAGTTCTTGTCATCACAGTGTATATTAGGGATAGTTCTATGTAGTGATTGCCAAGCTTTTACTCATAATAGAAGTCTTTATCAAGCTTTATGTTGTTTATGTTTCTGCAAAAGACAAGCCAATAAAGTAATGGAAGAAATGAGTAGTATTTATTCAATTCTTGTTGGAAACAGCATCTTTCTTGGCCACACGCACAAAACAATGCCAAGGTTGCGTTCTTCTCAAGCATAGAGACAGAACATATATCAGTTAGACCCCAGTGATAGCAAACAACAGAAACTGATTCTAAATAAAAAAGGATATCCCTTAGCTGGATGTTAAGATGAGCCACGGGAAGGATATTTAGAAGGACCATGAGAAGAGTTATGTATCAGGCTCCTAAAAAGGTAGGATTCAGGGGACATCCATAGATGTATACAACAGGAACTACTCAGAATGAATATGCTTCACCTAAGTTTCCCTGTCCTTACATTATCATACTGGTCAATATATAGAATCTTGAAAAAGAGAATTATGGAAATAGCTAGGCTTACTGAGTAGAGTAGGCAGGACCTATATGGAAAGAAGGAAATTCTTTAAGTTACCAAAAGAAGTAAAAAAGAGTGACTGGATGTTAAAGCAGAAAAAAAATTCCAATATATAAGAAAATAAGTTTTTCTTGATGAAGACTCAACTGCTTGGAATGCAACTTTTATAAAAAAATTCTATGAATTCTCTAATTTTACAAAAATAATGTACCATTAGATTTAAAAGAGAATTATGGTGAAATTTACTGAATAAGCCATAATTTTTAGCCACAGTAGGAATAAAAATTTATTCCATAATTCTAGTTCTGCCATCAATCAGCTCTATGACTTAGGGTCAATGATACCATCTTTGTAGGTATTCACTTTTGTATGTATTTAAAATGAGAAAAGTAGACAAAGGTCTCTCTAAAGGTTAAATTATAGCATAAGAATGATGCTTGGATTCTAGACCCTTTTACAACCCTATCCAAAACTGATAAGGTCAGTTAGTTTATGGCTAGGCTTTCATGCTTTGGCCACAGTAAGCTGGATTAGATTTTCCTGATTAACTCATCTTGTTACAATAAAGAAAAATTCCATAATTATTCTCGGCAAGCATCCAAAAATATGCCTCACCACCCAGTTCCAATTAATAGTGTGTGACTCGTTAAAAACAGATTTTGTTCATTTGAAGGTTTTTAATAGCACCCAGCTTCAACTTAGTTCTCTTGGGAAAATATTTAGCATGCATTTAACTAGCTTGACACATACGACTAATTAATTTGTTTAAAGCAAAATATTATATGAATCATAAACAATGAACTGAAAATTGAAATGGTGCCAGGATGAAAAGCTGCACCCCATATTTAATTAGCCTTCGTTGTTTTGTTGTTGTTTTGGCCCTAATTTCCATTAAATATAGTACTTAGAATACTATGTTATATTGTCTTCTGAGAGAAAACTGAAAATTTACATATCTACGTATAAGTATATGAGTAGGGGTTGTATATGTATTATCAGAATTGGTAAAGCTTTCAGAAATCTGACTTTTAGGTAATGTGTTTAAATGATACAGATCCAGCTTACAGAGTGGGAAACAAAAACGGGCAGCTGTGTCTCTCCTTTTCATCCAGAGGTGCAAAGAAAAAGGAGAAAGGGTGATGATCTAAGTAGAATATTTGCATTACAAAAATTACTGTGTATTCAGTACTTTCCATTCTGAGTACAGATATTTATTTATTTGTATATTTTTAAATTAAATTTCCAATATTTCCGTCTTTCAGTGTGATTAGATATTTACAATGAAAGTGTCTTAAGGAACAGAAGCTGGTTATGTTCCAGTGTGAAGGACCAGCAAGTCTCCAAATTAGAGGAGCGTCAGGCACAGTGAGTGGGCGAGGGGTAGAGTCAGCATTTTAGTGGGAGACTCCCCACCCCACCCGCTGTGCCGCCTGCCTGTATTCCTTTGGAAGACCATTTCCTAATCAGGAATTAATACAAGATGGAGAAACAGCAGCACTGTTTCAGCTTGGGAGTTGGCTAGGAGGGTAATACTTGATGAGAGAATCAAATAATAAGTGTAGGTAGAATGACCAGCCACTCAAAACTTGAAAGTGAAAAATTATATTCCAAGAACACAGTATTGGTTTAGGTGTGAGCATACTCTTTGTGAGATAGATTTGTCCAGAGTGGAAGAGTGCATAAAGCAGGAGGTGCTCTACCTTGAGGTGTGTATTCCCAAGTCCTAAATTTAGAGGAGGATGTTAAGAAGGGACTGGGCTACTTTAGCTATTTTCTCCACAGTAATTGTTAGCTTTGTCACTGATGCTTCCAGACAAAAGAATCCACAGGGAAAAATGACAGTTTATCTAAGGAAAAATAATCATTACAAAAGAAAGACAGCATATAGCTTAGAGTACAGGAAGTAAAGCTTTTAGATCAGATAGAAAAGGGTTTGGGAAAAAAGAAATAGAAATTCTCTTAAAAGAAATAAAGATATAGCCAGGCATGGTGGCATATGCCTATAATCCCAGCACTGGGGATGCTGAGGCAGGAGGACCATTGCAAGTTCAAGACCAACCTGAGTTACAAAGTGAGCTCAAGGCCAGCCTGAACTGCATAGTGAGATCCTGTCTCAAAAAGACAAAAAATAAAAGAAAAAGAAATAAAGATATGCACATAGGAGGTGTGAGCAGCTATTTTGAAATATTGTGTATGCAATACATAATAATTAAAGTAAAGAATTAAACAAATGGATTGAAATAAAAGGAAGCAAGTAACCAAAAATAAACTAGTGGCTTGAAAGACCTGATTTAGAAGCTGATTAAATAACTCTTAGCAAGGGATCAGTAAGGGACAGAGAAACAAAGAATCCAAATGAAATTTGTGTCACATGGAAGGTAGAAGTCATCTCAGGAGCTTTTAAACACATTTTCCATAAGAGGGCAAAAAGTAATGAATGGAAAGAACAAGTTAAAGAAATAATTTGCTGTAACTTCTGGGAGATCTTTTTTCAAACTGATGGGGGAAAAACAGGGGAGGGAAAATGTATGAAAAAACTGAAGTGGAGAAATGGTGAAAACAGAGCTTTTGCAAATGGGAAGGCACCAAGAATTGGAAGGAGCAGGGAAGGAAAGCAGCGGGTAGAAGATTAAAAACAAGTAAAATAAGAAAAGAAGAATGAAGATGTTATGAACCTTTGTCTTCAATGTTATGGTTTAGATTTAAAATATCTCCCCCCAAATCTTATGTGTTTAGATGTAAGTCTTTTGAAAGATTATTGGATCGTGAGGGCACTATACTCATCAGTGGATTAATTCATTGATGAAGTCATAGCTACAGGTGCTGTTCGTTGATAGGTCCTGGTTGCAGGAGGTGAGTTACTGCAAAGTGTAACCTGGAAGGGTACATTCTTGCACCTGACTGCATCCTTTTTTCTGTGTGCTTCCAGCCACCCTGAGGTGAACATCCTTCCCCTGCCAAGCCCTTCCGCTATGAAATTTCTGCATTGGAGCTAGCCAAATATGGTCTGAATCCTTTGAAGTTGTGAGCCAGATAAACCTCTCTTAAGTCATGTGTGCCAGATATTTTGTCCCAGCAATGAGAAAGCTAAAGATTACACCCAAGATACAATATTGTTTTGGATTTGCTGACTTGGCAGGTTAGGCAGGGAAGAATTTTTAGGTTTTCCTCTTATAGCTTTCCTGCCAAAATGGACTAACAGCATAGCTCTTCTACCTAGCAAGAATATTTGTTTAAATTGCTCATTTGATATTAGCAAAAATAGCAACTGGGTGGATCAATGGCTCAATGGGCCTACTGTAGGCCAAATCTAGATGAGTATTCAGTTAGTTGCCCCTATCTTCTGATGGGACATCATAACTATTCTTCACATCCCCAAGTATCAACTCACATTCAGTGTCCAACATGTTTATGAATATCTGAGTAGTCTGACTTGTCTTCTTTCCCCAGCATACAGTAATTTGCATCAATGTTTATAGTTCTATTTAGGGAAGGACTGAGGGAGTTATGACACTCACACTTGTGGTGGTATTGAAGAATCCTTCCTGGACCTGGTTTTTCCGTGCTGGCTCTAAAAATCTGAGTCAGACCTAGAAAATGCCAAGGGGTCATCACCACTTCTCTCTGCAAAGTCAGAACCACCCTCATTTTCTGGCTGCTATGCTGGCCTTCCTGCTTATTTCTATAACTGCAGCCACCTGCCTTCTCACAGCTAAACACCACCAGCTGGCATTTATTATTAAGAGATATTATCATGTTCCACTGATACCATTTCTGTAACAGCATCTCCCGCCACTACATGGTGAGTTTCTCAGTGATATTGGTGTCCTGCTTATTGGTACATCCTTGTGTTTGGAAAACCAAATATCTCTTGGTTTTTCAAAAAAAGATTGTATGATGTTTTCTGAGCCATTCTGGTCATCACTGAGAGAAGCTCTGAGTTGAAGAAGGCATATCATAAATATAATTGGAGAAAGTACTGTTCAGGTATCACTAGTAACTGCAAAGACCCAAGGTAAACAAAATGATGCAGGTAGTGTCTTCTGGAAAATATTTGACTTTATTCTTCCCAATAAAGTCATTTCCTTTATTCTTTCTCTCCCTTATTCAAGGATACAACAGACTTTAAGCCAGTGATACTAACAACAAATTGAAGAAAACCTTTAAACAGAGTTCTTTACAAGAAATGCTCAAATTTCCAATGCTTTATTTTTAGAGGTTATTAAAGCCTTTAAATTTATTGTCAGCGAAGAACTTGTTGACCTCAATTTTAATTCCCTACTAAAAGGTCAGAATGATGGCTTCTTGGGTGTTCTCCTTTTTAACCTAAAGTCAAAAAGACTTTCCTTTATATTTCTTGTAGATATTTTGTAGCTTTCATTTCCATAATTAGGCAGTGATCTATTTTGAGTTATTTTTTTCATGGTGTGAGATATAAATTCTTTTTCATTGTATGTTGTTTTAAAATACAATTGTTTCATTGTTATGTGTTGAAAATATAACCTTTTATTAAATTCTCTTTTTTGTTCAAAATCAAATAAATATATATGAGTTATAATAGAGTTATTTTCTCTATTTTACCATATTGATTTATTTAATTTCACTTCATGAAGCTTTACAATAAATAATGACATCAGGTAGGGTAAGCCTTTCATATTTTTTCACTTTTACAGTTATTTTGTCTATTCTAAATTCCTTATATTCTTATATTAATTGTAGCATCAGATTGTGAATTACTATAAAAACTACAGATTTCCATTTAGATTGCAATGGATATGTAGATTAACTTGGAGAGATCTCATATTTTAGCAGTATTAAAATTTTCAAGACATTAATACTACGTATCTGTACACTTGTCTTCTGTAATTTCTCTCAGCAATTGTTTATGACTTTCAGTAAACATGTAGTGCATATCTTTTTCAGAGAAATCCTTCAGTCTTTCATGTTTTCTTGATGCTATTGTAAATTTCAATTTCTGGTGACAAATACCAGTTTAAAGAAATTTTAAAAAGTACAATTATATTCTACATTGATCTTATAACTATAAAGTTAGTAAACTTGCTTCTCATTTCTAAAAACTTATTAGTAGAATTCATGAGTATTTTTACCTAGTTATGTTATTTACAAATATGAGTTTGTATGTTTCTAGTCTGAGTGCTGCTCAGTTTTTTGGTTTTTGTTTTTTTTTTACTTTATTGCCTTAGCTAAAAACTTTTGTTCAATGTTGGGTAAAGAGTCTCCTTACCTTTCTTGAGCTAAGAAAATAAATTAAGTCTTCCCAGTTAAGAATAAATGCAACTGATAGGTTTATTGCAGGTCCCCTTTGTGGTTTGAAAGAATAGTTTTTATTTCTAGTGTGTTAAGAATTATTTTTTAAAATCTAGAATGATGTTGGATTATGTCTAATGTCTTTTCTATAACTAATTGGATTTTTAAAAATTTTGTTAATGTAATAATTTATATTACTTTGGAGTTTTACACTTACCTTGCAATACTGAGATAAGCTGCACTTGGACATGATTTTGTTTATGTAATTTAAATGTAGGAGCAGCCAACTATGTAAGACAAATTTTAACAGATATGAAAATTCAAATAAGAGATAACACAATCGTAACAGGGGACTTTAATGCTCCATTGTCACAAAGAGATAGATCAACTAGACAAAAATATCAGCAAGAAATAACAGAACTAAACCAAATGTGTGAACAAATGGACTTAATAGATCTTTACAGAGCATTCCACTGAACAGTGTTAGAATGCATATTCCTCTGAGCTGCACACAGGACAGTCTCTAAACTAGATCATATACTAACCCACAGAACATGCTTAAGTAAATGCAAAGGAATTGAAACTACCCCATGCGTATTACTAGACCATGGTACAATGAAGTTGGAAATTATTGACAAAAGAAATCACAAAAACTCCATAAATACATGGAAATTAAATAACACCTCCTGAACAACCAATGGGTCACAGATGAAATTAAAGAAGAAATTAAACAATATTTACAATCAAATGAAAATGAAGACACAACTTAGCAGAACCTGTGGGATGCAATGTAAACAGTCCTTAGAGGGAAATTTATAATGGTGAATTCCCACATCAGGAAAACAGAAGGAGCACAAATAAACAACCTTATGTTGCACCTCAAGTTTCTAGAAAAAGGATTCTATATCTTTGCTCATGAGTAATATTGGTATGTTTCTTTTCTTGTAGTGTCTTTGTTTGATTTTGATATTAGAATAATGCTTGCTTTATATTAGTTGTGAAATTTTTCCTTTTCTAAAATTTTCTGGTAGAATTTGCATAAAATTTATATTACTTATTTCTTACATGTTTGATAGGCTTCAAAGGTAATTCTTTTTGGGCCTGGATTATTTTTTTGAAAGATTTTAACTTGAAATTTAATTTCTAGGGGTTGAAGAGAGGGGAGGGGAATGGGAAGAAAAAATAGACAAATCAAGGAATATCATGTACATGTGCAAATTACCTATGAGTCTGATCATTGTGTAAACATAAATTGTACCAATAAACTTCATTAAATTAAAAAATAAGAATTTTGTAGTACTTATAATTTCTATTCCCCTCCTAACCTTCAGAAAAGATGGTTGGAGCCTTTTGTATCCTTCTCTACTTGCTGTTCCAAATAGTTTCTTTTTAATACCTTGATAATAAAAATTATTGTCAATTCTTTTACAAAAAAGTTTTATTTTCTTTAATAAATATAGCACTATTCAGATTATCTAAGAAGGTTCATGTTATGACACAGTACTCCTCAACTGATTGACTTGTTTCTGAAAGGAACTGGAAAAAATAATTTTCCAACTCTATAGATTTATAAGAGATAGAGGAAAGAGGATAAGAAGAATAATATCAAGGTAGCTTAATACAAATCTTTAAATTTACTCATGAATTATGACAGTAGAAAAAAGCATGTCAAGGGGTTTTCTTCATCTAAACTCTATTAAGTTTATGAAGCAAGTTCTCATAAGACTTCATTAATTTATGTCATATAAAAGTTATAAAAATAGATAGTTCATGGTTGGTAATACATAGTACTTGCTTTTAGTATTGACACAATCAAGATAACAGAAATGAGAAAATATTAAAATCCTTTACTCATGCATTTGCTCATAAACTCATGTATATGTTCATCAAATCATTTTGTAGAGCATTCAAGACCCACCATCATTAGTCATTAATCACCACCATGTACTGAAAGTACTTTTGTGCAAGACACCTTCAAGGCCTTGTGCAAGACACCTTCAAGGAATTCAGCAGCAGAAGTATAAAGACCAGTGTCAGCAAACAGATAAAATATCAGATGACGATTACGACAAAAATTAGGTTGAGTGGTCTAGGGCTGCCTTGTATTGGGAGTTCAGAAAGATATTAATATAGGATTTGAAAAGAAACTTGCCAAAGCCAGTTTAGAGGACAAAAATTTCATGGCAAGGAAAGAACTCATAAATAAAACATGACAAAATGATGTGGGCCTATACGAGGATCTCTAAGGCCATTGAAGTTGGAACAGATGGAAGGAAATGAATCCAAGGGAGATGAAGAATAAGTAGAAAGACCAACACATAAAGTGCATTGGGCCAAGGTATTTCAGTGTGAGAGATGGCCTAAAGCAGAAATACGTGGCATTCTATGAATGACATGTTTGAGATTACCCTGGATACTAGATTAGGCAATAGTGGTAGCAGGTGACCAAGTAACAGAGGATGGTGGTTTGGATGAGGGTGATGGTAATGAGGCAGGAGATAAACTATGTGGGAGCCATCTTGACCTTACATTCACAAGATAGGGTGCCTTGTGGCTCGTGAAGAACACAAAAGACCCTTGCGCTCATCATATTTTCTTAACGTTCTGACTTGAGCTTAAAAATTAACATTCCTTTCCTTCTCACATTTGCTTGGTCTGTGGCATGAGCCCAAGGAGCGAGTGCTGTAACTGCTTTAGAGAACTGAGGATAACGCTGCAGTCATTGTAATTATAATTTTAATCATCCTTAGCATTATCTTTTTGACCCCGTCTCCACCAATGGGCTTTCACAGCCACCTTCGTTCTGTCTGCGCCCACATAAGTTTACAGCTCCCCCTCTGTATGTGAAAGTGAAGGAAGGCTCAATTGTTGGGGGAAAAAAGTGCAGTTGGTTACCACCTCTGACCACTTCCCAAATGTTAGGAAAACAAAAGAGAACTTGCTGAAGTTGTCATCTCTGAGTTTCCCACTTGGAACTCTCAGAAGTGTATGTTAACCTCAAACCTGAAATAGGCAGGACCACGCTGAGTCAAACTTGCTCTTGAGTTTTCTCATCAGTCTACCGCCCACTCTGTGGGGTGTACTTTCCCTTTAATACATCTCTGCCTTTCTTACTACTGCTGTCCTGTTCAATTCTTTGGGACAGGAGGAACCTGGATGTTGGTGAGACTCAGAAGAATGGTCCAGTAACAGTAAGAGGAAGGAAGGCAAGGTAATGGGTGTGTGCTGCTCCTCGCCAGACATAGAAACATGTCTGGATTGAAGTAGCTGTGGGCTATTTCCCTGTAGCTGATTTACATTTCACTCACCTGGTAACGTTGAGTGGTACTGTCATTTACTGAGATAAGAAGTATAAAATAAGAAGATTGGGGAGGAAGGAATTTAAAATGTCTTGTGGATATTTTAAGTCTGTAGTAACTAATGGATACTCCAGTGGAAATGTCAATTATACATTCGTATGTATAAATTCAGAGTTTGAAGGATGCTATTCATTCACTGTACAAAAACTTGCAAAGGACTCTTACATGTTAAATAATTGTGCTAGTGATGGGGATATTAACATAGGGACAAAATAAGATCATCCTTTAACTTAAAAATTTTGCTTTGCAGTGGGAGAGAGAGACATTGAATGCATAATTACTACATAGCATGATAAGCACTGTAATAAAGAAAGAAACAGAACACTTAAATATCAGACCACGACACAATCATTTCTGCTTAAGAGAGTTGGTAAAAGAGTAGTACAAAGTGACATTTTCAGAGTTGCTAAAATTTTTGAAGTTGATAGTATTTTATCTTTAGTACAAATATGATGCCAAATTACTAGAGTAAGATTTCTGAGAATAATCTTGTAAATGTGAATAGGATCTTTGAAAGCTAGGCTAATCTTCAGAAAGACACCATGAGGAATTATCCCCAAACACAAATGCAGAAAAACAGAAGAATCATTTGGCTGCGTATGCTGATAATAGAATATTACTTGAATGTTGTGTTTTGTTTGATTAGTTTTATTTTCCTTCCAATAACATTATCCAATGAATAATTCAATGGACATCATTTCCTTTCAATTTTCTTCAATATTGACTGAGCAAGTGAGAATTTTTCAAGGTGTATTTTAAAAATAGCAATAAGTATCCACATCCTCCAGGCAGTTTCTTGGCAACTAATATATACCAAAGCTTATTTTCAAAGGTTTGCTGCTGTTATTACCTACTCTGCTTAATTAAGGACTTTGTTGACTTCTTGTCCTACCTCTGTCTGCTTTTGCTTCACATATAGCCTTGAAAGCAGCAGGCAAACTGTTTGAAACCAAAAGTTTAATTGCTTCTTGCGACCTCCTGGAAACTGTGAGGCTGGGAGGGGAGATGAGTGATTAGGGAGATAATTTTCTTCAGCCAGATAGGTTATGTATTCCTGGTACAGAGTTAAAAAACAAGAACACTCTCTATAGAGGTGACAGAGTTGGTTCATTTGCCAGCTTTCTTGTCCTTTTTCAGATGTGTGGTATAAAAATCTCAATTCAAGGCCCAGTATTATTTTGTGTTCCCTTGATGTCTCTTGACACAGAGAACTTCAGACGGCCTAACTACTGCTTCTCTTTCCACTCTGCCCTCACAGGTAAGGTCCCATAGCCAACCAATGTTCCTTGAGAAAGGGACCAAGCATAGTGCCTGCTTATCTCTGAGTACTGCGTTTCTATTTTCTACCAACCTGTGGGATTATCCCAATAGCCAATCACATGGAATGGAGGATCTTCCCACCCTCTTAATAGTACAGCCCATGTCTCCCACAGACCTCAGTTGTTCACTGGAGTGTTACACACCCTAGTGTGGCTTTGCATTGCGTGTACTCTTCCCTACAGGCTGTGGGAATATGTACCCAACACACTGCCATTGATTTCATCTACCCAGTGTTGCCCACAGCCCTCAGACAGAGGTTTCTCCTTCATCACTGAGGGAAGAGATAACTAAGGCAGTTGATACTGGGATTCACACAGCTCCCCATCCTCAACAGGCACAATGCACTTTAAGAGCAATAACTCTCCTGTCTTCTCCTTGAGAAGGGGGAGTTGATGGCAATTTATTTTCAACTTACCTGCAGGAAACAATTTCTTTTTCTTGCTCTTTTAATCTTTCCTAAATATTTTTGAAACTTGTTACGTATCCAATTTCTTCTTGCTATCTTGCTTTTATGCACCATTCTAATTTGATCTTCTGCATGTATCATTGTCGTATTTCTCAATTCTGCATGGATTAGTCCTTGTTGAATTATACTTTCATGTTTTAGGTAAGAAGACTTTATAAAGTGTGCATCAGTCCTTCTCAAACTGTGATACTGAGGTGCTGAGAAGCAGAACTCCTGCCCTATCAGACCCTTCCATCCTCCGATGGCCTTCAGCTTCTCAGTTCTGTTTCTTCAAGTTTGGATTGGAGCTTATGCTTTTGAATATTAACTCCTGCTAAGCTCAGTAGCTAGGGTGCTTGCATGGGGTCTCATTATTTTGTTTGGAATATTATACATTTCAGATGACCAAGAACTTTCCTTTTGAAAATATAAAAACTCCACTGTAAATTCAAGCACAAAGTATATTTCTGCCCTTTGAATTAGCATGGCGAAGCTCTTATCTATGCAGGTATGCTTGCGAATATTTGCACATTACGCTATGACCCAGTAGCAACTACCTTTGATCCTCAAGTATGTGGAATGTTCTAGGACTACGTGTTATAGTGTCATCAGCTTTGAATTTGTTTTCACACACTGACTACTTCGTAGTCATACATGGTATAGATACATGTGCAGCTGTTTATGTCCCATTTTCACATTGCTTCTTTATTTCTCTTTTCCCTCTCCTGGTGCAAAAATAGTCCACTTCTGGTTGACAGTGATGTGCTCCTGTGTGCAAGGGAGGTCTCAGTTGTGCGATGAACTGGAGTTACAGTGAGAGCACACTCAGATCTGTCAAGGAGGAGGAGGAAATGGATTTCTGCAAATGGAATCAAATGGCAACTGAGAGTGATAGCTTCAAGATTGTCTCCCCCTTTGTTTGACACTGATCCTTTCTCCATGTGCCAGCTCATTATCTTGTGGGCAGGGAAGAGTTGTAACGACGTAATTCATGGCAGTTATACAAGGGGTAGTCGGAAGGGAAGACTGCTAAAATGCTTTGACTGACAGAGGTTTGAAGTCCGTAATGATGGCAAGAGATACTCAAAGAGGAAGAAAAGAATTTGTAGACTAAAGCTACATTTAAATGTCATGGAGATTATTTTAAAATGCTAAGAAAACCCACAATATAAAATTCCAGTCCAAGCTAGTATTTAACAGAATAGACTGTAGTAACATGACATTTCTCAGATCATACTTTGGTCTGCTCTGAAGCCTGAGGATAATTTAATTCTTTTAAAAGTCTTTGTAGTGCTCTGGTGCATTTCCAAGAGCAGATTAAAGATAATTCACAGACTGTGGAATGCATTGCAGTTATCTAAGTCAGGACCTCGTACTTGCTATGAATGAATGAATGTGTTTACTCAAAGAGGGTCCTGAGATCAAATCAGCATAATGAAATGATCTTAAAAAGATTCTTCACATCACTTTAAAAATGTGCCTGTAACTACATCAATTTACACTGAAAGTTTCTTTAAGCCTTCTAGACAGATCAGTGTAGATGTTCACTTTTGATAATATGGTGCTGCCCTCAAATTCCACAGGTGTATGTGTGTCCAAGTGTGCTGTGGGTCTCTATTTATCTCAGGACTCTTGCATTAGCATTGGGGATAAAAAATGGAGCAGTAATCTATGTTGCTCATGGAACAAAGAATTTCCTCTTCTAGGGAGAATGCACCAAATAATGCACTGAAAAACACTGCACCATTGGTAGGTTCTGAGTGCACACATCCAGTTTTTAAGGAATGAATACAGAACCATTCTCTTGTCCTCTTCATGTAAAACTTACTTGTCTTTTACTCTGCTTCCCTTCATTCCTTACTGCTCTCTGATGCCTCTGCTTCACCTCTATGATCCTTTCTTGATAGATAGCATTGCCAATATTTTTAGAAAAGATAAACAGTGAAAAGCAGACACCCTCCAGTTCCCTGTCCTTCCAGTGTTCTAACAAAGATTGCTTGGAAAGGAAACCATATCACATCCCACTTCCTCTTTTACTGAGAGTTTTCTACTTACTGTAACCCAACTTCCCATCACAGTTCTATCAAACAGTACTCCCTGAAATCAACAATGACTTCCCAGTGGGCACATTAAATCACTGTTCCCTGCCTCACTTTGCTTGATCTCCATGGCATTTGATATTGTAGTTCACTCTCCCTTCTAGTTGCTTCTAATCCTACGACTTCCCCTTGTACCATTTTTCTTCTTTATATCTCAGAGTGTCCCACTTCTATGTGCTCTGGAGACTTTTCTTATGCTTACTTGAGATAGAGACAAAGAGAGGCTTATGTTCAGCTCTAACTATATATATATATAGAGAGATAGAGATAGATATAGATATAGATCATCTCTTATTGATAAAATTGAACTGATCTTTATGAAGCTCAATTACTTTTTTCCTAAAAAGCAATACCCTCCCGGACCATGCAGATCAACCCTGTATGGCCTGCGGCAAACCACTTTTACAAAACTTCTCATTCCTTTTATCTCCACAAGTTTTACTTGGCTTTTCTGTATGGTCCATACCTCATGAAAGAGTTGTTAAGAACTAACTGAAATACTGCATGTACCTCTTTGGCCCAGAGGAAACAGTCAATATCTCTGCCTACCTTTCTGGTCTCATCTGCAGCAATTCTTTCATACGCATCTAAGACATCTCTAGATTTTGCTGTGCTTGCATTCTGAAATCTTATACTGGATTATGCTTGCATGTTTTTGCTTGTACTTTTTCCTCTCTAAGAAATATAGTTTCCCCATCCTCTATAATGTCCTTCATTCTTTTATGAAAAAGCATGTGTGTCTTTGTAAAGACTGTCTACTTCTCTTTTAGATGCTCACTACTTCTAGCCCCCAGCCACATAGTTTGGAACTAGATTTGTGCTTTGAAACTATCTCTAGAATAACTTCCAGTCTGAATTAATATTAGACTTTTTGCCTTCTATTTCACTATAGCATTAGAAATAATAAGTATGGCAGTTAAAACTTTGGGATATGTCCTAGGGCTTGGAACACACTTCTGAGAATGTCTGGGTGGGGGTCAGTGAGATATGGCCTTGGAAGTCTATTGTATCTTGCTCCTTCCTCTCTAGAAACGTTCCCCTGTTCCACATCTGTTTCCATGAACTAAATATCTTTGCTCCACTACTCCTTTCCTCCATGATGTTTCAGACTTGGAGGTAGCTGACCATAGACTGAGTTTCCATAAAACATGAAACCTCACCCCTTTTAAGGGGTGGGTGTTGAGTACTGTGACCAGCAGTGGTAAAGCTGACTAACATAATAGTTCAGGGAGGACATCAGGGAACTTTTGTTCCCCTCATACCCCATTTTCTAGGATACTTCTTTTATAATTAGGTTGTTTGAAAAATATATTTACAAAGCAGTATCAAAAAATGAAGCAATATTTTTGAACTATGACTAGACATATGCTTCTACAGAAGTCTTATGAGTAAAAAGCTCTAGAATAATGGAAATGATTGCTGCATGAAGATTATGACTTCAAATTGTTCATTTTACTGCCTTAGTCATCTTCCAGTATACAATTCAGTAGTGCTAAGTATCAGTACATACTACCTTAAGCATATAGTACATTCACATTTTTGTGAAATAGTCTCCAGAATTCTTTGTCTTGTGAAGCTAAAAGTCTGTAGCCATGAAACAACACCTCCACATTTTCCTTTTCCTTCAGCCTTTGGCAATTGCCATCCTTCTATTCCTTTTGGGGAATCTGACCACGGGGAGCTGGCCAGTCTCCTGATTTCCTGGGTGAGTGTACGACAAAGGATAAAAGCCAACAGACAAAAGTAATATGGTATTCAGGGGTCTGGAAAGGTCAGAGCTCTTGTGATTAAGCCTCTGACTTCTCTAAAGTGGCCACTCTTTATTGGGAATATCATATCATGGTGCATGCAGGAAAGTGCAAGGAACAACTAAGTCAAAAGGTGTGAAAGTGAGCAAAGCCCTGTGAAAATGGATCAAAGACTTTCCAAACAGTAAATCTGTGCTTACTGAGAGAACTATTTTGTCTCTAAGGTGGGTTGGCACTTACTGCCCTGGAATTCTGAGTTGAGTGTCCTCAGCTATAGGGTTATCTCGCCTTCAGAAATATCACAAAGTTACAGGCCACTACAGGTCTCAACTATGACCGTTGGCATGGAGAGTTCTGTTTCTGCGTCCAGCCACTGGATCATCAGGCAAGTGACTTAGGCCTGGGACAGACTCTTAAGTTAATATAGAAAGCCAACTGATTTATTCTGAAGCTTGCTCAGCATGATCTCAGTGTGATCTTCATCATTTGATCACTCTAGTAACTCAAATAAGTGCAATTGTGCAGCATTTCTCCTCTTGTAGTTGGCTTGTTTCCCTTACATCTGTTCAAATTTTCTATATCTTCATGCCTTATTCTTGGCTGGCTTTGCGTTTTTATGGATTTATCCATTTTGCTTATGTTACCTAACTTGTTGCTATGAAATTCACAACATTTGTGTAATTATTTTCATTTTTGTAGGGTCAGGATTCATGCATTCACTTTCATATCTAATTGTAGTAATTTGAATATTCTTTCTCTTTTTTCTTAGTCCATCTAGCCAAAGAACTTTTTGATTTAACTCTATTTTCAAATGACCAACTTTTGGTTTCAATGATTTTACCTGTGATATTTCTACTCCTGATTTCATATTTTTTGCTCTTATCTTTATTTCCTTCCTTGTCTTAGCTTTGGATTTAATTTTTTTATAGTTCCTCAAGTTTAAAACATGTCCTTCTTATCCTGTATTACAATTTTCAGTTCTGTTTACTTGTTTTTATGCAGTGAAAGTTTACATTCCTTTCTCATTTAGTTTTGCTCGTAATTTTAAGGTTACCGTAAGTGTTAGATTTAATATCCTAAAGTTGTAACACATTAGTTTATTCCTGTAGCCTCAGTACTCTATCAAACTTTGTTCCTTTAACTGTACTCATCCATCTCAGTTACTGATGTTACAAAATTACATTTTATACATTATTGATCCAAAAAATATAAATCAGTACAATTTAATGCATTAATCTCTTTGATTAAAATTAGAACATGAGGTTAAAAATGAAAAAAATACTAGCTCTAGACTAAATTATGTGGAAGGAAATCAGAGTTTCATATCAATGTCATATTAATGTTAGCTTTTGTGATTGTCCAAAAATTTGAATCTGTCTTTACTGAGATTTTTTTGTTTATTCATGCAATTTATAGTCACTGTCTATGGTATCTTTCATTTCAATCTGAGGATTCTGTTTGGCATCTTGTGAAAGGCAGGTCTAATGGCAGCAAATGCTCTCAGCTTTGTTTATCTGAGAATGTCTTAATTTGTTCTTCATTTTTGGAGGACAGTTTTGCTAGATGTAAGATATTTCTGTGACAGATTTTTTTCTTTTAGAATCTGAGTATTTTGGTGTCCAAAGTTTCTGCTGGAAAATCTGAAAATAATAATATTTAAGGTCTTTTGTATGCAGTCAGTTACTTCTTTCTTCTTGTTCTCAACATTCTTCTTCTTTCCTTGTTTTTTTTAGAAAGGGTCTAGCTATGCAGCACAGGCTGGCTTTGTGGCCTTGAACTCACTGTATGGTCCAACCTGGCCTTGAACTCACAGCGATCCTCTTGCCTCAACATTCAAAATTCTTTGTCTTTTGACATTTTGAGTATAACATGTCTTGGACTACTGTACATCCTGCTTGAAATGTGCTAATGTTCTTTCATGTTTGTATTCATATCTTCTATCATATTTAGAAAGTTTGGGCCAGTATTACTTCAAAAATCTTCTCTGACCTTTTGTCTTTTTCCTCATTTAGAATTCATAGTATTTAGCATGGTTGGATTTATAGTATCTCACAGGTTCCTCAGGCCTTGTTAATTGTCCTTTAATTTTCTTTCTGCTTCCTAAGCTCCATAATTTCCATTATTTTCTCTTCAAATTCACTAATTCTTTCTTTTGCTTCCTCAAATTTGCCTCTGACTCTTTCTAGTGAATTTTTCTCTTCGGTTATTGTATTTTACTACCTAGAATTTCTTTTTGATTCCTTTTCAGATTTTCTTTTTATTAATATTTCTATTTTGTTCATATATTTTCTTGACTTTTCTCTGTATCTGCTTTAGTTCTTTGAATTTCTTTTAAGACAATTATTTTAAAATACTCATCTAATAGAAATATCATTAGATGTTTTTGTTGCTTTATTTTTTTCCTTTAATTGGGTCATAATTTACTGCTTTTTGTTATAACAGATTCTTTCTCTTACATAGTATTCCTTTTTTACTGTTGTACCCTGCATATAATTTTTTGAACATGTACAGTAACTTTCAAATTACCCCATTTATGTGGCTAGTTTTGAATGTTATAATTTTTAAAACTGGTTCAAAAAAGGAGAGAAAGAGCAAAATAAAGGGAATTAAATGTAGCAGATCTATAAATCATCCAGGTGTCACTTCAGCCAATGAAGGAATGGCGTATAAAAGTGATAGTAGATGCAATGAAGGGTGAAGGACACTTAGTTTTTCTGCACCTTAATAATCAGAATCATAAATCAGAACAGAGATCCACATTTAGAGGACAGAGTGCTTTTTGCATACTGTAGGCCCTGCACCTATGTGCAAGCTTCTTCTGGAATGATCACAGCTGCCTTCCACTGGGCTGAAGAGTGGCTCCTGGGTAGTTGCTTTTGTGTTTATTGCTGAAATAGACAAAACTAACTACAGTTTGCCATCTAACCTACCTGCCTCTTGAAGTTACCAACCTTTGAGAGCCTTTTGAAACTCAAAATAATTATTATATCAGACAAATCCTGCCAGTGAGATTGCTGCCCAAGTAGAGAAACAGAATTTTTGTGCTTCTTTCTGTGCCATTTTCCAAGATTTCTTGTGTTCCTTCTCTTGTTCCAAGATAATATATATCTTGTTTTATTCAGTACATTGCAATATAATCATTCGCTTGGGTGTTTACCTACAGAGCAGTTTGAATGGTCATAGTTACTGTCATTCCCTTTGTTCTTACCAAAAACCTATTTTCTTTCTTTTTTTTTTTTTTTGGTAGGAAATTATCAATGGTTGTTGTTTTACATATTGTTATCTACAAAATAGTTTCTCAGGAAAACAAATAGACAAATAATAGTGAGTTAGAGACAAAA